>NC_138548.1:24590403-24777903 GCF_964273705.1 Natrix helvetica | reverse complement strand
GGTTAGGGTTGGTTTCAGATTTCAGACTTCTTAGAATCAGCTGGACAAATATCTGCCTATTTTCTAGTATGTCGATGATGTTCTAATTCTTTCCCTGACTCAAACTCATCTTAGGAGAGTTTTTAGTGAATACAATACATTTGAAAGGGACCTTGAAGATCTTCTAGTCCAGCCGCCTGCTATACCATTTCAGATAAGTGACTGTCTAGTCTCTTCCTCAAAACATCCAGGGGTGGAGCACCCACGATTTCTGGAGGCAAGCTGTTCCACTGGTTAATTATCCTCGTTGTTTGGAAGTTTCTCCTCAGTTCCAGGTTGCTTTTCTGGGGCTGGGGCTGGGGCTAGGGCTAGGGCTAGGGCTAGGGCTAGGGTTAGTGTTAGGGCTAGGGTTAGGGTTAGTGCTAGTGCTAGGGTTAGGGCTAGGGCTAGGGCTAGGGTTAGTGTTAGGGCTAGGGCTAGGGCTAGTTCTAGGGCTAGGGTTAGGGCTAGGGCTAGGTTTAGGGCTAGGGTTAGGGTTAGGGCTAGGGTTAGGGCTAGGGTTAGGGCTAGGGCTAGGGTTAGGGCTAGGGTTAGGGTTAGGGTTAGGGTTAGGGCTACGGCTAGGGTTAGGGCTACGGCTAGGGCTAGGGTTAGGGCTAGGGCTAGGTTTAGGGCTAGGGCTAGGGTTAGGGTTAGGGCTAGGGCTAGGGTTAGGGTTAGGGTTAGGGTTAGGGTTAGGGTTAAGGTTAGGGTTAGGGTTAGGGTTAGGGCTAGGGTTAGGGCTAGGGCTAGGGTTAGGGCTACGACTAGGGTTAGGGCTACGGCTAGGGCTAGGGTTAGGGCTAGGGTTAGGGTTAGGGCTAGGGCTAGGGCTAGAGTTAGAGCTAGAGCTAGGGTTAGAGGTCGGTTTAAGGTTAGGGTTGGTTTCAGATTTCAGACTTCTTAGAATCAGCTGGACAAATATCTGCCTATTTTCTAGTATGTCGATGATGTTCTAATTCTTTTCCTGACTCAAACTCATCTTAGGAGAGTTTTTAGTGAATACAATACATTTGAAAGGGACCTTGAAGATCTTCTAGTCCAGCCGCCTGCTATACCATTTCAGATAAGTGACTGTCTAGTCTCTTCCTCAAAACATCCAGGGGTGGAGCACCCACGATTTCTGGATGCAAGCTGTTCCACTGGTTAATTATCCTCGTTGTTTGGAAGTTTCTCCTCAGTTCCAGGTTGCTTTTCTGGGGCTGGGGCTGGGGCTAGGGCTAGTGTTAGGGTTAGGGCTAGTGTTAGGGTTAGTGCTAGTGCTAGGGTTAGGGCTAGGGTTAGGGTTAGGGTTAGGGTTAAGGTTGGGGTTAGGGTTAGGGTTAGGGTTGGGTCTGGGGCTAGGGCTAGGGCTAGGTTTAGGGCTAGGGTTAGGGTTAGGGCTAGGGCTAGGGCTAGGGTTAGGGTTAGGGCTAGGGCTAGGGCTAGGGCTAGAGTTAGAGCTAGAGCTAGGGTTAGAGGTCGGTTTAAGGTTAGGGTTGGTTTCAGATTTCAGACTTCTTAGAATCAGCTGGACAAATATCTGCCTATTTTCTAGTATGTCGATGATGTTCTAATTCTTTCCCTGACTCAAACTCATCTTAGGAGAGTTTTTAGTGAATACAATACATTTGAAAGGGACCTTGAAGATCTTCTAGTCCAGCCGCCTGCTATACCATTTCAGATAAGTGACTGTCTAGTCTCTTCCTCAAAACATCCAGGGGTGGAGCACCCACGATTTCTGGAGGCAAGCTGTTCCACTGGTTAATTATCCTCATTGTTTGGAAGTTTCTCCTCAGTTCCACGTTGCTTTTCTGGGGCTAGGGCTAGGGTTAGGGTTAGGGTTAGTGCTAGTGCTAGTGCTAGGGTTAGGGCTAGGGCTAGGGTTAGTGTTAGGGCTAGGGCTAGGGCTAGTTCTAGGGCTAGGGTTAGGGCTAGGGCTAGGTTTAGGGCTAGGGTTAGGGTTAGGGCTAGGGTTAGGGCTAGGGTTAGGGATAGGGATAGGGTTAGGGGTAGGGGTAGGGTTAGGGTTAGGGCTAGGGCTAGGGCTAGGGTTAGTGTTAGGGTTAGGGTTAAGGTTAGGGTTAGGGTTAGGGTTAGGGTTAAGGTTGGGTCTGGGGCTAGGGCTGGGGCTGGGGCTGGGACTAGGGCTAGGGCTAGGGTTAGGGTTAGGGTTAGTGCTAGTGCTAGGGTTAGGGCTAGGGCTAGGTTTAGGGCTAGGGTTAGGGTTAGGGCTAGGGCTAGGGTTAGGGTTAGGGCTAGGGTTAGGGCTAGGGCTAGGGCTAGGGTTAGGGTTAGGGTTAGGGTTAAGGTTAGGGCTAGGGTTAGGGCTACGGCTAGGGTTAGGGCTACGACTAGGGTTAGGGCTACGGCTAGGGCTAGGGTTAGGGCTAGGGCTAGGTTTAGGGCTAGGGTTAGGGTTAGGGCTAGGGCTAGGGCTAGGGCTAGAGTTAGAGCTAGAGCTAGGGTTAGAGGTCGGTTTAAGGTTAGGGTTGGTTTCAGATTTCAGACTTCTTAGAATCAGCTGGACAAATATCTGCCTATTTTCTAGTATGTCGATGATGTTCTAATTCTTTCCCTGACTCAAACTCATCTTAGGAGAGTTTTTAGTGAATACAATACATTTGAAAGGGACCTTGAAGATCTTCTAGTCCAGCCGCCTGCTATACCATTTCAGATAAGTGACTGTCTAGTCTCTTCCTCAAAACATCCAGGGGTGGAGCACCCACGATTTCTGGAGGCAAGCTGTTCCACTGGTTAATTATCCTCATTGTTTGGAAGTTTCTCCTCAGTTCCACGTTGCTTTTCTCTTTCATTAGTTTCTAACCATTGTTTCTTGTCCTGCCCTCTGTTGCTTTGGTGAATAATTTGACACACACACACCCCACTTCTTTGCGGCGGCCCCTCAAATGCACTGTCCCAATTTTGTACTGGAGAGGTTTGTCATCCATTATTTTTTAAAAAAACAAGTATAGCTTCCAACAGCCTTAAAAACAATTAGTATATAGATACACAACCAACAGAACTGGCTAGTTGCTTCTTCTAGGAGTAGCTTTTCAAGCTTCTAAAGCACAACTGGTTGGGAATTCTGGGAGTTGAAATCCACAGGTCTTAAAGTTGTCAAGATTCATATCAAACAACACATATCAACCAGAGGTGGGTTGCTCCCAGTTTGGCCCGGATCAAGCGAACCAGTAGTAGCGGTGGCGGGAGGCTCCACCCACCTTTCTGGACGCTTCTATGAATGCACAGAAATGTCACATGCACGAGCGAACCGGTAGTAAAAGGTATAGAAACCCATCACTAATATCAGCTTTACCACCAAAGCAGCTTAGAGAATTATTGAGGCCATGCTAAGATCTTTAGGAACTAAGGTAGACATTATCTAACCTGTGCCCAGAATATTATTGTTATAAAATCAGCAGCAGCACTTTTCTATGGTGTACATTTGCACTCAGCATACAATGCCACATCCATATGAAGAAAATATAATCATACTTCCTGAAAGTTAGATTCTCTACCCGTAGTGCTATACTTAGCCTAGAAAACTAGAAGAGTGTGCAATTAATCATACCTTACTGGCACAGTACCCATCTGTGATAATTTTAAATCTAGATGATATATAGCAATAAGTAACAAACTGCTGCACTTTGGCATGACCCCTGACTTCCTTCTAAATGCAGGTTATGACAAAGCCATGAACTTATTTAACAAAGAGGAGGAGGTGTTGAACTTTAACAAAGCTTAATAGCAGCCACTAGCTTATATTGCCTCTTCTGTGACTTGAAGAAACCACAATCTGTGTATTATTGATTTAATCTTATACCAATGTTTCTCAACCTCAACAAATTTGAAATGTGTGGGCTTCAGCTCTCAGAATGCTGGCTAGGGATTTCTAGGAGTTGAAATCTGCATGTGTCAAACTTGCAGAGGTTGAGAAACAATGTCCTGTGCCCATCACCAATGGGCTTTTTCCAGTACCTTATATATCAAATTGTTGTAGTTCTTTAATTCAGAAAGAACTGGGCCTTAATTCTTCTATTCAAAACACCTAATGTAGCAATAACAAAGTCAATCATCTGTTGTTGTTTTTCAAACAGACAAGATAAATATGTACAACAGAAAGCCAATTTAGAGTATGTGTCAATATTTAAAGTTTGATTCAGGGCTTTTGAACAGGTCAAGTCCCCATAGCTAGCAGATCTTAGATACAGAAAATGATAAATATTAGGACAAAACTATACAGAGACTACTAGCTGTTTAGAAAGAATTCATGGGAATTCATAGGAATCTATGCTTCCCATGGGAATGAGGTTTGACATTGGTTGTTCCCTGCACATGTCACATATTTAATTAATGTTCTTGTAGGATCTGATATTTTATGCTGATTTTCAACCGTGTTATTGGAAGTTTGGTACTGATGAGTCAATACAAAATGCTTGCATCTACCACTGTTAGTCTTTTTGTTCTCTAAGAATTACTGTATGTATTTGCTTTGCTTTAGATTATAATGCATGATTGAAGCCATTGCAGTTGGTTCAATTCACATTTATTTGTTTGTTTGTTTTTATCCCACATTTATTATTTTTACAAATAACTTAGTTTGGAAAACATACCTAATTCTTCTTCCTCCTCCTAGTTTCCCCACAACAACCCTGTAAGATGGGTTAGGCTAAGAGAGAGTGACTGGCCCAAAGTCACCCCATTCACAATATAGAATTTGACAGTTAAGAATGAACACCTTAAATCGATGAATAGGCCATATAATTGTTGCAATATTCATATTGTTGAATGAGTATAGGTGCATGCCTGATCATTTTCAGATGAAACCTGTCTTTGGTTTATGAAATGTATGCTAGGATTATATTTCAAAATGAAAGCATGGGCAGAACACAAGTAGGTGGTAAACAAGCAAACAAAAAAGAAGAAAAGTTAATCTGTGTTAATGTAATTGTGGTATTCTTGTGAGTATATTGCATCAATTACAATAATTTTAATTGGGTTGGTCTCCATCAGTGGTGGGTTCCGGATCTTGTTGCAACTGGTATGCTGCGACAGGGCCAGGCGTCCACCATGGGCACCCACCGCCCTGTGATGCTCCAGCTGCTCAGCGGGGTGTCGCGCGGGTGCCGTACGCTGCACACACATGCGCAAATCACCTGGTTGGTTTAAATACAGGTAAGGAATGCGGGTGGGCCCTCCAAGCACCATTCTGGTATGTACCAGGGCATACTAGCCAGAACCCACCACTGGTCTGCATGCATTCAACAATTTCACCTTTTGGACACGTTAAAAATCATAACTCAATGTTGCAATTTGGTGGGGCTTTGGGAATCAAACCCAGGGCACATTTGGTTCCAGGACCTCATGCCTACAAAAGATCTCCTTAGTAACTAACAGTGGAAGAATAGAAGAAGAAAAGGAAGAGGTTGCTTTTGGTGATCTTGAGGCTGTCCATGGCACTCCCAACACCTTTGAGAATACATACTTGGATCCAGATTCAAGGAATCCTCCAACCATGAAAGAATAACTGAGCCATACTCAGTTCCAAGAAGTGTATGTGGCAGAGGATACAGACTCAAGGAAGAGCAAGTGAAAAAAAAAACCCCTGATTGTTGTCTCAATCCTTTGTGGTCAAGTTTTTTTTATGAGTGGAACACACAAAGGAGAACCTCTGTGCATCTGCAGCTGAGCATCTTGGAGCACTAAGAACCAAGATTAAATTTCAGACGCTAGCTAGAAGAATTGTTCCTTGCATGTTACTTTATTATGCCTTGTAGAACATAGAGTAGGACCTTGGGTCCCAAATGCCTCAGATGACAAACAATTTGGATGCCGACCAAAAAAATCTGCTAACTGTTTCATTCATGTCACGAACACATCCTCGGGTGCTGAATAAACACAGCTGTGGCAATTTTCCCTGCTGCGGCGATTTCCCCTTCCATGCCATTTTCGTGTGTGTGCACACATGCACAGTTTGTCTTGCTTCTGGAGCAAATTGGGTACTGACTGAAGTCCTGGAACAGATTAGAGTTGGCACCTGAGGTCCCACAGTAATAGGATTGGAAGGTACCCCTGAGTTTTTCTAGCCCTAACCCCTGCTCAAACAGGAAACCCTACACGATTCCAGACAAATGGCTGTCGACTCTCTTCTTGAAAACTTCCAGTGTTGGAGCATTCCTTTGGAGGCAGGTTGTTCTACTGATTAAATGTTCTCACAGTCAACAAATTTATCCTCAGTTCTAGTTTAGATAGGTCTTTAATTATTATTTCTTGTCTTGCTCTCAGGTGCTATGGAGAAAAGGCTGACTCTTATTTCTCTGTCTTAGCTTGTCACAGAGAAGAAGTGTGTGCTGACTTTGTCTGGACATTATTTCTGGTCAATGTTACTTATAAGATTGAGATGAGGCGCGGATTCCTTGCAATTCTACTGATGGATTTGGTTCACTTTGTTGTTGCCAATCACCAACCCATTCTACTCATATTGCAGGATTTTTTTCCCCTGAACAAGATGCCAGCATTCTGGGCGTTGTCCATGGTCCTTATTCTATCCAACTCCTAGAACTAACCTTTTGATGCTGACTCTATGATCCTCTGTGATTGGGTTTGCAGCCCAATCCTGGTCAATATCTGCATTCTGACAGTGATTAATTTTCACATCCAGAATCTGCACATCCAGCCAACAATTAACTCTGTTTAAATTCAAAGATAGCATACTCGTAGAATTGGGAATCCAAATTGCCCTGAATTCAAATGAAGATAAGATCAATGCTTAGCAAAGCAGAAGTTAAGACAAAAGAAGCTTCAAAGAAGCATATGCAGGAGTAGCATTCTACCAGTTCAGAATGGTTTGGGTGAATCAGTGGCTCCGATGATCAGCTGGGAGCGAAACAGCCCGCCCACCATCCCCTGCTCTATCCTGTCCTTTATTTCTTACTTTCTAGCTCATCTCAATCATGTGGCACAGCTGACTTCCCCTCTAGCTGTTTTACTTACCTTTGCTGACTTGGAAGGTAAACAGCTGAGCTTCTAAATGCTCTGTTTTCAGCGCAGTGCACACACGCACAAAGTACACATGTGTGCAAAGCATGCGCTCACCGAACCAGTTGTTAAACCACAAGCATCCTGCCACTGAGCATATGTACAACTTTCAAGCTTCTTTTGTCTTAACTTCTGCTTCATAGCCATATAACTGTATATTTATACTGTATTCTGTTTATATACATACAACGTCTCTGTTGTTTAATCATTTGTTCCAGAAGGGTCTGGCAGAGAGTGATATTTACCATACTTTCACAAGACAAAAGTTGTGTAGCAATCGTTTTTGAGAAATAGCCCAATGACATTTCCTAACAATGAAGGAATGTATAGAACAGTGATGGCTAACCTTTTTCTAAAGGTGTGCAAAAATTGTGTACATGTGCTCTATCACGCATGCACACATGCCCACCCACCTGTGCATGACCCACACACACACACACATGCAGGCATGACCCCCCCATATGGTGGAGAATTTTCACCCTTCCCATGATCCCATGGCTTTTCTGAAGCCTGGGGAGGGAGAAAAACAGCCCAACGGCCCAACCGGAAGTTTGGGAACTTCCAGTTGGGCTGTTGGGCCACTTTTTGCCCTCCCCGTGGTTCAGGAAAGCCTCCAGAACCTGGGGAGGATGAAAAGTGGCCCAACCACCCAACCGAAAGTTCAGAAATGAACTTCCAGTTGGCCCATTGGGCCTGTTTCTCATCCTCTTTAGGCTCTGGAGGCTTTCCTGAATCCTGGGGAGGGCAAAAACAGCCTCCCTCAGCCCTCTGGAAGGCTGAAAATCAGCTAGCTGTTGCATGCCTGTGTGTTAGAGCTGAGGGCTGCCGTGCTGGCAAATATGGCTCCGTGTGCCATAGGCTGACCATCACGGGTATAGAAGATAGGCTCAAGATCCAGCAGAATCTAGATAGCCTTGAACACTGGACCCTATCCAACAAAATGCAATTCACAGGTGAGACAACTGTGGTTTTACACAGGTAAGAAAAGCTATCTTCCAAAATTTGAGGAGCTGTCACTTTCTCCAAAGCACCTGAGAGCAAGACAAAAAGTAATGGGTGGAAATGTATGAAAAAGAGATCCAACCTAGAACTAAGGAGGCATTTTCTAACAGTGAGAACAATAAACCTGTTGAATGACTGCATCCACTTTGGTCACTGTATTACAAAAAAGATGTTGAGAGTTTGGAAAGAGTGCAGAAAAGAGCGACAAAGATGATTAGGGGACTGGAAGCTAAAACATATGAAGAACCGTTGCAGGAACTGGGTATGTCTAGTCTACAGAAAAGAAGGGCTGGGGGTGACATGATAGCAGTGTTCCAATATTAGAGGGACTGCCATAAAGAAGAGGAAGTGAACCTATTTGCTAAAGGACCAGAAGGAAGGACAGGAAACAATGGATAGAAACTAACCAAGAAGAGAAGCAATATAAAACTAGGAGAAATTTCCAACAGTGAGAACAATTACCAGTGGAATGGCTTGCCTTCAGAAATTGTGAGTGCTCCATCAACGGAGGCTTTTAAGAAAAAACTGGACAGCTGCTTGTCTGGAAGGGCATAGGGTCTCCTGCTTGTGCAGGGGGTTGTGCTAGAAGACCTTCAAGGTCCCTTCCAACTCTGTGATTCTGTTATTCACTGTTCTGTCTTTCATGCCTTGCCTCTGCAAACAGCAACATAAATTTATTTATTGCAATTAGTTGGACCACTTGGCTGATTATTTACAGATCTTTCTGTTCCCTATTGGCATCTTTAATTTTCAAATTATTAAAACTGAGTCTTAAGAATTCCAAAGCACCCAAATACTCAGTGGGAATAATTTTCTATGTTAGTATATTGAGAATGGTATTAAATATGCTTCCTTCCAATCTTCTGATGAGACAGTCTTTGTGATAAAGCTGCATATGTTACATGAATTATTAAAGGACTAGACACTTAAGAGAATCTGTATATCGTCAGACTATCATTATTTACTTATTTTTATTTTGTCAGTAAAGCCATAAATCTTTGAGAAGACATTCCAGAGAGCCCTTTGCTTGCAAAAGCTTGAGAATAAAAACAACAAAATATCTCATGGCATTTCAAAGACTTTAGCCTGGAATAAAGTTTAATGGTATAAAGCCATACAGACTAAACTGTCATTGTATTTTGTGACACAATTA
The DNA here is from genome assembly GCF_964273705.1 of Natrix helvetica. Lineage (NCBI taxonomy): Eukaryota > Metazoa > Chordata > Lepidosauria > Squamata > Natricidae > Natrix > Natrix helvetica. The sequence continues at coordinate 24,768,710 of NC_138548.1, read as the reverse complement.
TCTTCTATTTAATGCATCAGTGTTTTCATGTATTGTTTTCTAATATGATGCACTTGTATTGTGTATATGTGATATTGTATAACTCATTTTCATGAGCCCATGCTTTTTGCACAGTTTCCCCCTAATATTATTCAAAAAAATTGCAATGCAAAACCCCCTCCTTTGTTCACATTCTGAAATAAGTTTTGGTTTGCTTTTGTTCAAAACTGAAAAGCTATATAAGATCACATTACAGTGAAAACTACATAGCCCTCTATATGTTGCCGACTGTGCTAATTAATGTGATATGGAAGCTGGTTAGGCTGGTTAGGCTAAAAACATTGCAAGATTCCTTGTTCACCTGCTAAGAAAAATGTCCTCAAATAGGAATAGCAAGGAGGACTACATCACCCAGAACTATGATGGAATAAATGTGAAGAATAGTTGATATTCAGTATAGTAGTATTGAAGCTCCAATATCCACCACATTCACTGCTAAACACAATAATTGCACCCATGCTAGATCAAGGAAATGATGCTTGCTTGCTTGCTTGCTTGCTTGCTTGCTTGCTTGCTTGCTTGCTTGCTCCCTTCCTTCCTTCCTTCCTTCCTTCCTTCCTTCCTCTCTCCCTCTCTCTCTCCCTCCCTCTTCCTTTGTTCCCTCTCTCACTTTTCCTTCTCCCTCCCTCCCTGCCTTCCTCCCTTCCACACTTCCACAATTCCTCTTTCCCTCCTCCTTCCTTCTGTCCTCTCTCCTTCCTTCCTTCCTTCCTTCCTTCCTTCCTTCCTTCCTTCCTTCCTTCCTTCCTTCCTTCCTTCCTTCCTTCCTTCTTGATGAAATATGCCTTGCAATCCTAGACAGATGATTCAAAGGAAAAGGTGAGATGGGCAGTGGAGTTATTTAATAAATAAAATAAATAAAACGCTTTCTCCTAAGTCAGGGGTGTCCAAACTTGGGAACTTTAAGACTTGTGGACTTCAACTCCCAGAGAATTCTGGGAGTTGAAGTCCACAAGTCTTAAAGTTCCCAAGTTTGGACACCCCTGTCCTAAGTGTTTACTCAATGTAGATATAGATGTCCTCTTGAAGATGATTCCTCTTTGCAAGCCTACCAGCCAACGGTCATCACTGCAGCCTAAACATGTTCTTTGAGAAGCCTTTATTTTCAAAAATTACTATTAAGTTACAATTCTAGTGGGAGAAAAGAGAAAATATATTCAATACACAGCTGAAAAAATAGCTATACTTCAATTTAATTAAATGTAAATTAAAATCTATCCTAGTTTTTCTCCCAGTCCTATGCATGATTTCCTGCTGGGTGCTTCCCAACCTATAGCATGACTCTCCAAGGCTAAGTGTAGCTTCAATCTTGAGAAGTTGTGCATGGCTGCCTTAGGAGAATTGGAGTCTCCATGTCTGCCCCATCCTCTAGCAAAATAGACAAGGAGGAGGATGCTTCAGCTTCTCCCGTCGCAGTTGTGTGACACATTTGAAAGAGAAAAAAAAATCCACAGAGACAGGTGTGAAATAGCTTACCTGTGCTGCCCAGCAGAAAGCCAGCCTCAGGGAAATGTCTTCCCAAACTCACACAACAAACCAATTTCACTCCTGACATCTATTAAATGAAATCTCACTTCTGCACATATATTTCAACCTCTTTCCAAATTTGCATTTTAAATTTTACGCTATGAATAATGCACCCAATAAATTCTGAATGAGGCATGTTCTTCTGGAAGGATTGGGCTTTTGTATCCAGTTATTGCAAGAGCATATTTCATATTAATAATTAAGAATATTTAATTGGTCTTCCCCCTCCTTCCTCCACTTTTACCCTGGACAGAGCTTTGGGTCTCACAGCAAATAAAAATGCTCTTCTACGTGTGGAAAGAGAGAGGTTTGTTTTTGATTGCTTCCCGGTATATCCTCTGTCCCCTTCCAATCTCTTCTGGAACAAAAAGGGGCAGAGTGATTTCTTTGGCAGAGTATTCCACGGTGGGGTGAAGTTCCTAAATCAATTATCAGGTATGGATCAAAGCACTCTAGCGGCATGTTGGAGCAACATCATGGTGTCCCTTCTTTTTCCATACCTACAATTCAAGGACTTTTCAAATCAAATAATCTTTTGACCACACAGGTAGTCCTCGGCTTATGACCACAATGGAGATCAAATTTTTCATGGCTAAGCAAGACCAGTTGTTAAGGGAGTTGTGCCCCACTTTATGACCTTTTTTGCTGCAGTTGTTACGTGAATCACTGCAGTTGTTTATTGAGTCATGCACTTGTTAAGTGAATCTGGCTTCCCCCATTGATTACGCTTGTCAGAAGCTGGCTGACGGGTAACAAGTTGTGATCCAATGACCCTGGGACAATGCAGCTGTCATAAATACATGGCCATTATCAAGCACCTGAATTTTGATCCATGACCTATGGCTCAACAGTTATAAGTGTGAAAGACACTCATAAGTTACTTTTTCCAAAGCCATTGTAACTTTGAAGGGTCAGTAAATGAATGTCTATGGAGATTCTCAGTCAATCCAGGTCATGGTTGTCCCAATGGTGCTTTTTCAAGAGGCAATTGGACTTTCTTGTTTTCCTTTGAAGACATTTTGCTTCTCATCCAAGAAGCTTCTTCGGTTCTGGCTGGATGGTGGGGAATGGAAGGATTTATACTCTTTGCAATGATGACACAGATAAACCTCCAGGTGGCCTCAATGACTTTCTAAAAGAATACAAATGACCAGCAGTCTGTAAGCAATATAAATCCTTCCATTCCCCTCTATCCAGCTGGAGCTGAAGAAGATTCTTGGATGAGAAGTGAAATGTCTTCAAAGAAAAACCAGAAAGTTCAGTTGCCTCTTGAAAAAGCATTTTTGGGACAGTAAATGAATGATTTCAAGTCAAAGACTATCTGTACAGAGAAAATACAATGCTCTGCTAAACCAAAAGGCATCAGGTCATCTTAAGATGACGCATGTCTTTCTCCTCAGACAGTTTTCTGCCACCTTCAAGCAAGTGATATCCGAAGGATGGGACTCACTCCTCTTAATGAAAAGTTTGATCTTGTTCAATGAAAGATAAAATGGTGTGAAGGCAGAAGAATTCAATCCAGCATCAATATTTATATATCCAGGAGCAGGGAATGGCAAGTATTTCTCCCTTGAACAACCAGGTTCCAGTCAGAGTACACTACACTGTTAGATGTGTTAGGGAGAGGTGTGAACATCTACCCCAATATTAGCTTTATGCCTCATACCTACAGCATTGCTTCAATGGTGAGTTGCAGGCGGTACGCCCCGGTACAGGCATACCGGAGCCTGCCCAGAGCACTGGGCATCATTCTGGTATGGTGCTCTGGAGGGACCCGCCCTCCCTCACTCTTTACCTGTTTTTAAACTCTTCGGCACTTCCACGCATATGCACGGCACATACAGCACCTGCGCAATGCTCCACCGAGCAGCTGGAGCATCACGGAGGCTCATGGAGGCGTCGTTGGACGGTAAGTCACATGCACACACTGTGCATGTGTGCATGCGCACCACATGCATTCATATGGAGGACGCCGGGCCCTGTTGCAACCGTATAGAGTTCAATATTCTAGACCTGTAGAAAGCCTTTTCTGGGGAAGAAACCTATGGCAAATCTAGACAGCATACTAAAAAGCAGAGACATCACCCTGCCAACAAAAGTGTGTATAGTGAAGACTATGGTTTTCCCTGTTGCAATGTATGGCTATGAAATTTGGACCATAAGGAAGGCTGAGTGCCAAAGAACTGAGGCCTTTGAACTAGGAGAAAACTCCTAAGAGTCCCTTGGACTGCAAGACCATCAAAGTCCTAGAGAAGATCAACCCTGACTGCTCTTTTGAAGGCCAGATCCTGAAGGTGTAACTCAAATACATTGGCCACCTAATGAGAAGGAAGGACTCACTGGAGAAGAGCCTAATGCTGGGAACAATTGAGGGCAAAAGAAGAAGGGGATGACAGAGAATGAGGTGGCTGGATGGAATCACTGAAGCAGTAGGCATGACCTTAAATAGACTCCAGAGGATGGTAGAGAACAGAAAGGCCTGGATGAACATTGTCCATGGGGTTGCGATGGGTCAGACATGACTTCACAATTAACAACAGAAAGCCTTTAAATATCTCAAGGGGGAGACATGTAAAATATCCCTTTGGAGAGAGAGATGTTTTTTCAAACAATCAAATGTCCCAAGCAATAATATTCTAAATTCCTGATATGTCACATCTGGAACCAGAAAGGTTGACTATTAGATTTGGTGTTTCAGTCTGGCTAGATAAAATACGATCTCAAATCAGGAATTAAGATTTTGTTTCTCATCATACTGTTGGCCATAAACTGAAAAGATGAAACATTTAGGAAAGTAATTAAAAAAAATGTTTTCAGCCAGAGAGCAGGTGATAGATGCATGAGCAAGAGATTCCAGATGCTCCTCTCCCTAGCAAATTTATTGCATCTTCCTACTGAACATTTATTAGTTAGTTATGTATCAATTTAAATCAATTTAAAGACCACTCATTAAACTGCAGTAAGACTAAATTCCTCTTCAGGTAATGTGTGAAATGGCTCTTTTTAACAGTGCGTGCTAAGCAAGATATTAAGGGCCAAGGTAGCTCAGTGGTTAGAGTGCAGTACTGCAGGTACTTCAGCTGACTGCTAGCTGCAGATTGGCAGTTCAAATCTCATCAGGCTCAAGGTTGACTCTGCCTTGCGAGGTGAGTAAAATGAGGACCCAGATTGTTGGGGGCAATGGGCTGATTCTAAACCATTTTGAGAGGGCTGTAAAAGCACTATGAAGTAGTATATAAGTCTAAGTGCTATTGCTAAGAGTAGTTGGGATAGTTAAACCAGGAATCAGATCAAGGTATTTTCTGGAATTTTAGAAATCAAGCGATGGTGCTTGATTTCATCGTTGTGAGTTTTCCTACAGAAAAAGTGCCCCAGGGCCTATGTTGTTCTTCGTTTTCCTCCATATTTTTTCATTCCCCCTGCCAATAAATCATATCTGCCTCATCTCTCAATTCCTGATTAAATTACAGTTCCTTACTCTCTTGCAGAACCTCTCATTAGATCTTCAACTTTATATGTCTAGTAGAGCGTATCACACATTATTAATGTGGCAAATTACCCTTTTCCTTTCACTCTTTAATTTAAGCCGCTCTTTAGACTAAAACCTTTGGAGACCAACCAAGAGCAAACTGATGAGAAAAGTACACTGTTTTTGTGTGCATATGTGAGCACACTTTCTTTCCCTCTTGCCTACTTTTTCAATTTTGTTTTGCTCAGTTGTTCCTTCCTTTTTGCTCTCTGTTGCTGACTCTCCATCTCATTTGTCTTTCTTCTTTCTCTCTCCTCCCATCTATCTTTCCTTCCTGCATGTCCATTTCACATAATATCAGTTTCAAAAGAGATATACAGACAGGTTAGCCTGTTACCACAAACACAATCCTTTATTATTAAATTATAACACACATCTTTATTAATGTGTATATTAATTCTATATTTCATTGAATAAGAAATGGATTTTATTTGACATGGTTGTACAATGCTTTCTGTTAAATGTATAGAAGGGAGGCATTGCTTGTTTTAATCCATGCTATTTTATTCTATTGGAAATTCTTTAGCCACTAGAGAATATGTAGCCCCCTTAAATCAAAATGCAACAATGGTAAAACAAAACAGCAGCAAATGAAAAATTTGTAAACAAAACAACTATAGAAACAAGTCATGCCAGTGACTGCATAACACCAGTTATTAATTACCACAACATCAGGAAACCCAATTCTAGATGCAATACCTGAAATACATACATACCATATTTTTCGGAGTATAAAACACATCTTTTCCCCTCAAAAAAGAGGCTGAAAATCTGGATGTGTCTTATACACTGAATACAGCATTTTTTGCCTCCTGAAACCCCGCCCCATTCACCAAAATGGCTGTGCAGAGCCTAATGGAGTCTTTTAGAGAGCTCCTGGGGGCTGAGGAACGCAGAAATGAGTGAAAAATGGCTCATTTTTTGCTCCATTCCCCCCCCCACCGCCCCCAGGTTTATAAGCCTCCATAAGGCTATCCATGGCCTTTTTGTGATGACAAATGGGCCATTTTTTTTGCTTGCTTTGGCCCCACCCCACCCCCTAGAAGCACTCTACAAGCCTCCTAAGGGCTATCCATGCCCTTTAAAGGGCGGGGGCATTTTCATGAAAACCAGGGCATTTTTGGAAGGTTTGCAGAGTGCAAAAACTTTTTTTTTAATTTGCCTCTTCAAAACCTTGGTGTGTCTTATACTCCGGTGCATCTTATACTCCGAAAAATACAGTACGTACGTATGTACATACATACATACATACACACACACACACACACACACACACACACACACATACATACATACATACATACATCTTCAACTTTCAGGGCAGGCTAGGAATATTATGCAAAGCATAGATGTGTAATAAGAAATGGCAAGCCAAGAAATAGAAATATAACTAAATGTAGTTTATCCAATTTATTACATTTCTCATGCCTTTCTTATTCTTGCAAAAAATTCTTGCTTCCACCACATCCATTTACCACTTTATGTAATAGAGTAACAGAGTTGAAAAGGACCTTAAAGTCTTCTTGTCCAACTCCTGCTCAAGGTCAGTTATAAGGTCAGGAGACCTTATAAGAGAAAAGGCTGTCCAGTCTCTTTCTAAAAGCCTCCACTGATGGGGCACCTTCAACTTCTGAAGACAAGCCATTCCGCTGGTTGATTGTTCTTACTGTCAGGAAATGTCTCCTTAGTTTTAGGTTGCTTCTGTCCTTGATTCATTGCTTCTAGTGTTGCCTTTTGATGCTTTGGAAAATAAGCTGACCTCTTCTTCTTTGTGACAGGCCCTCAAATATTGGAACACTGCTATCATGTCACCTCTAGTCCTTCTTTTCACTAGACTAGACATATCCAGTCCCTGCAACCATTCTTCATATGTTTTAGTCTCTGTTCAGTATTGAGTCACTTACTCAAGCATTCCGTTTATTCACAAAATAAATTTACATTCCATTTATTCACCAAAAAAGATGGGGAGGCCCTAGAAAGAGCCAAAGAGCAACAAAGATGATTAAGGGTCTGAAGGCTAAATCATATGATGAAGAGCTAAGTATGTTAAGTCCAATGAGGGGAATGCTTAGGGGAGACATGAAAGCAGTCTTCCAATTCTTGAATGGCTGTCATAGGGAAGAGGTGTCAATTTATTCTCCATAGCACCTGAGGGCAGGACAAGAAGCAATGGGTGGAAGCTTGTCAGAGGGAGATGCAACCTGGAAATAAGAAGGAATTTCCTGACATATGAACAATTAAGCAATCAAACAGGTTGCCTCTCAGAGTTGTGGGTGCTCCATTGCTGGAGGTTTTCAAGAAAAGATTGGACAACCATTTGTCAGGGATGGTATAAGGACTCCTGCCTTGGCCAGGGGGTCAGACTAGAAGGCCTCCAAGTTCCCTTCCCTATGATTTCATGATTCTGTGATTCTCACATATGCTTAACTTGCATTATACACCATTCTTAATCATCACCCAATTTGAGCAAAGCATGCAACAGTCCAAGCATGTTTATCATATACATTCTCCAAACCCTCGGGTATGCAATTAAGATTCTTTCTCATGGTTGTATGTTAATGATCTTAATGATTTGTCAAAGTACCAAAATCTGGTCTGTCGACTCTTTTCCCATCACTGGGAAAAGTAACACAACATTTACAAGTAATGTGGGAACATAAATGATAAACCAGGAATCTTATAGGTTTTCTTAGTCTGTATATGAGGTCTTGATTTAATTGAAAAGGTTGCATGTGTAATGAATACTCTCACAGTGATGTTAGATATATGATGGGCCATTCAAATTAAGAGAACAAAGAAGAGCAACAAAGATAATTAGGGGACTGGAGGCTAAAACATATGAAGACCAGCTGCAGGAACTGGGTATGTCTAGTTTGATGAAAAGGACTAGGGGAGACGTGATAGCAGTGTTCCAATATCTCAGGGGCTGCCACAAAGAAGAGGGAGTCAAGCTAGTCTCCAAAGCAACTGGATGCAGGACAAGAAGCAATGGGTGGAAACTTATCAAGGAGAGAAACAACTTAGAACTAAGGAGAAATTTCCTGACAGAACAATTAATTAGTGAAACAACTTGTCTCCAGAAGTTGTAAATGCTCCAACACTGGAAGTGTTTAAGACAAGATTGGATAACCTAAGCAGGGAGTTGGACTAGAAGATCTCCAAGGTCCCTTCCAACTTTGTTTATTCTATTCTACACTATTCTACTCTACTGTGCTCTACTTTATTCTACTCTACTCTTCTAATTATATGGAGTCACTTGATGTCTCAGTCAACAAATGAAGGATTTTATTTGTGCATCTTGACATGGTTCATAAGTAAATACATATGGCTGTTCAAGTACAATTGAAACCACAGCGTTTCACTCTTGACCATGCTAGTTATGTTTGATGGGAGCTGCAATTCAAAAACATCTGGAGAACCATACGTTCTCTGCCCTAGCATCATATTTCTCTAGAAATAGGAAGAAAATTGTGCTGCATAGGTCACCTTGCTTTTACCATCTTTATTAATCAGTACATAATGTTTGAACTAGAGATTTGGGACATTTTTGCACATTTTCCAGGATTTGTTTCATTAAAATGACCATCCTTGTGCATTTTCCTTATCAATCATCCACTTTTCATATCATTACTATGATGTCTGAGAGTCGCTTGAGCACTTTTTTTCCTGACAGCTTCTATATCCTGTTACTAAAAATGTAGTTAATGCATTATTAGCAAGTGGATTAGTCAGCTGCTGCCAGAAATGATGGTTTAACATGTTTACATGACCCTTTCTATTCCTCTGAACATCAAGAAGAACAAGAAGATGTGCTGGGATTTGGGAGCATGTGAAATCTATTTATCCTCATAAAAACTGAGGTATACTCAGTCCTGCTGTTGTCTTAAAAGCTCCATCTGTTGTCTCAAAGGCAGAAATGAAATGACTGCTCCCCATATGGTCTGACACGTAGCTATTTTCCTTCATCCCTTCGTGTCCACTTTGATCTTTAAAAAAATTAGAGTGACAGGGGGAAAAAGAATTATTAGAGGTTATTATGGAATTGGGGTAGATATTTTAAACTCTGAACATCTGCCATGTGTTAAAAGAGAGGAAAATGCTTGTCAGAATTGAGCAAAATGGTTGGAAATGTCATTTTTCAAGCAGTTCTAGATGCAATCAGTTATGTCCTCATTTTACCTGTGCAAGTTACAAAATCTAAAAAGAAAAATGTGGGTCACTCTGTACTTCTTAACAGATGTAAAACAGAGAGATAACCACATGGTTCGGTTAAATTTTTATTTTAGCATTGCTTATGAGATCCAAAATTCCATCCCCCAGTCAGGTTTGTTCATGGGTGCATCTGGAACCCTTTCAAACTGAAAGGACTTTGTTGTCTTTAATCTACTACTAAAATCTACTTGGAACTGTTCTTTTCAGTAAATGTCAAGATAAGGTTCTTGACATCAACACAAAAGACATACCAGAAGGATTGGGTTAGGCCTGAAATCCTGAAAATTTGTGTGTAAAGATACAGACCCCAAGAAAGCTCTATAATAAATATTGCACATACATCTCTGCCAGAACTGACTCCTAACAACTACCTAGATAAATTCCTGCAGTGTTCTTGGCAAGCTATTTCAGAAGTGTTTTGCTATTGCCTCCTTCCTAAGAGGGAGGGAGAGAGGGAGAGGGAGAGGGAGAGGGAGGGGGAGGGGGGAGGGGGAGAGGGAGGGAGGGAGGGAGGGAGGGAGGGAGGGAGGAGAGAGAGAGAGAGAGAGAGAGAGAGAGAGAGAGAGAGAGAGAGAGAGAGAGGGAGACTGTCCAAGGATCATCTAGTTGGCTTTGCAACTAAGATGAGACTAGAACTTTCTCCAGGTTTCTAGCCTGATGCTTTGACCACTACACCAAACTGGTTCTTATTAATGAATATTGAAAAATAGCTGGGTCATCGACCACAAAGACACGTCCCTAAACTACATTTTGTTCAAGATTGCATAATCTCTTTGCAGTTATGAGCTGTTTTGATCACTAAGGCAAATAACAAGAGCTAAATAAGGAAATCTTCACAAGCTGTCTTTATTTGTTAGTGTTTAAGAGACACAGGGAATTCTCTCTCTTTTTTCTCTTTCTCTCTCTCTCTCTCTCTCTCTCTCTCTCTCTCTCTCTCTCTCTCCATGAAAATCTAGCTTAAGGAGCAAAGTGTTTTCCTATGCTATGTATTTATTAAAAATATAACTTCTAATATAATGAAAGTTTGCTGGCACTTTGATCTTGTGGTTAAGGTATCAGGCTAGAAGCCAGGAGACTGAATTCTGGTCCTGCCTTAGGCATGGAAAACCAATGGGGTGACTTTGGGCCAGTCACTCTTGCTCAACCCAGTTCATCTCACAGAGTTGCTGTTGAAGGGAAAGTAGGAGGAGGAATGAGTATTAGTTGTGTTAACCACCTTGAGTTATTTGTCGAAATAATAAAGGTGTCAGTGTTCCAGAAGGACCCAACTCCAATGAAAAACTCCAAGACAGGCATTTTCTCAAAGCTCCCATTTATTAGAGTAGTTGTACTGGCACATCTGGAAAAACCCAAATCTGAGATTTTCAGGCTTCCCCTCAGTAAGTCAAAAGTCCAAACCCAGCCCGTGCACCCATCAGTCCATCACATAGTCCAATCCCAATCCGTTCCAACTCGAGACATCACTTCAATCACTCCTCCTCCTCCAGGTGCGGGAATGCCATGACCTTGACCGAAAAGAAGAATGCTATTATGCCTAACTGCATTCCCTCTACTAAATCCCCCTCCTAATTTCTAATTTTCCAAGCACAAAAATGTGGCAGCGTGGAAGCTTCTGGTGTTAATATGGCTTCCAAAGCTGACAAAAAGCAGGATAAAAAAATTAAAAAAAATATTTGAGGCAATTGATCCCACATTTGACATCCAAGAAAACTATGCTATGAATATTTTTCTTTGTAAATGGGATCTGCTGCTATTTACTTAGTCAGTGTTTTTTCTAGCATTCTTTAAGCCAAGCGCCATTCAAAGTATGGAGCTGATAATGCTCAATACTCAAGAGCACATCCTCTAACTAGGGCTCCTGTTACATTTAAACCCCCAACAACTTCCATCTATCCAAAAAGCCACCTCAAAGATACAAAGAGAAATAGCGGAAACAAAAGTTTTAGGACGCTAAGAGCTAAGGTTTATGTTAGATTTTTTTCTCCAAGATTTCCATCTTCAGGGTAGAAGTCTGACTAAGAGGAAACTGCAGGTCTTCTGTGGGATTGAAGCAGTTTGCTGCTTGGATTGCCTCTTTGGGATTGCTGTTGCCTCATCTCCATTCCTGGTTCTGGGAATCATATCTGCGTCTACTCCTTTGCACGAGCATCTCCTTCCTCATCCGCTGGACACTCTACCACAGCGATGGCAAACCTTTTTTGGCTCACGTGCCACAAGTGGGGGGAGTGCAGGGGGGTCCTGTGCGGGCGTGCTGCACCCATAATACAATGTGCGACACCCCCAGTGCACATTTGCGCACAACAGACGCGACCGCCCCATTTTTACATGCTTTTTTCACCCTCCCCAGGCTCCAGAGTCTTTATAGGAGCCTGGGGAGGGCGAAAAGAGCCTCCCCCGCCCCCCCGGAGGCCCTCCGGAGGCTTCAAGGACCATCCGGAGGCTTCCCTGACGCCTTCAGAGCGCTCAAAACGACCCTCCGAGCAAACCAGAAGACTTCTGGTTTGCTCGGAGGGTCATTTTGAGCGCTCTGAAGGCTTCAGGGACCATCCGGAGGCTTCCCTGATGCCTTTGGAGCGTTTAAAACGACCCTCCGAGCAAACCGGAAGTCACTTCCGGTTTGCTCGGAGTGTCGTTTTGAGCACTCCGAAGGCTTCAGGGACCGTCCGGACCGTCCCTGAAGCCTTTGGAGCACTCAAAATGACCGTCCAGAGCGCCTCACATGCCCTGACAAATGGCTACGCGTGCCATAGGTTCGCCATCACTGCTCTATCAAGTCTTCTCTGCACAATGGACATAATGTCAGACAGCCCATTTCTGTCATTGTCGAATGTTCTCAGATGTAGGAGCTGAGGCTACATAATCAATCTTTGGCAAAAAAAAAATGTGTTTCCCAGTTCCAGAGTGAAACCTATGAGTTTCTGGGTCATCCCTTCTTTCCTGCAATCAAAACAAGAGTAGGTTATGAGCAGCCGAAGAAATATTCTTTCCCTAATGTTCCTTCAGGCTGATTCATTCAGTCTTTGAAGCTGATTCATTGCCACGTCTTGTTAAGCCCACAAGTAGAATGTGCAGGAGAAATTGCACTGCAAGAAAACTGGCTGGGCTCTATCTTGATTAGGCAGGCCTAATATGACATCTAATTAATTCTTTCTTATTTTAATTACGTTTCTCTTTCTCCTTAATTCAGGAAATATTTGGCTAGTTAAATAATGTTACTTAACATTTTCTGCATCACGCTATCCTATTCTGTTGGAAAAGATGATTTGATAATCTTAAAATAGCTACAGGTTACTGCTACTAATGAGTGATCTTCCTGAAAACTCAGCACAGGAAAAAGGAAAGAAGGAAGGAAGGAAGGAAGGAAGGAAGGAAGGAAGGAAGGAAGGAAGGAAGGAAGGAAGGAAGGAAGGAAGGAATTTATTTCCTTCTTTGCTTTGGTTCTCTTATGATTTATAGGGCAACTCTTTTAGATTTATAGCACTACAAATATATTCTTCCTTTATTGTCTAAACTTTCCATATGAGACTAGGACTTATTAAAATGTGTTTGTTTCCATAAAATGTGGCAAATAAATGAATAAAACACAGCACATTATGTAGAAGCAAGTATTAAATGAGGATAATTAATCACCGAGAAAATAAATCAGGAGTAGTGACTAGGTCATCCTGCACAAGAATGAGAAGTGGCTTGGCATACAAACCAATCCGTATGGGGAAAGATGTGGATTTTCCCTAACTGCAACCCATTATCTCATAAACACAGCTCACATTTCTCTTAAGAGAGAAAGAGAATTTGATTTATGCCCATTAAACACTATCGAATATGGCAGATTGTGCACCAATCTACGCAAAAGGATGGCGAAGAACAAAGATTTGAATCAACGCAAACAGTTGGGCATAAAGAACCATGAACTTTGTTTTATTTTCAGAATTACTACCCGTTCTCTGATACTCTCCCCATAAACTGGACCCACAGAGAATTCAAAATCCAAAAGAATCTAAGCACTGCAATATATGACATTAAAAAAGCAAGAGATAAAAGAGGAAATCTCTATTGTAGAAAAGCCAGATATCTACATTTTGGGTAGAAATCAGTAAAATAATTATTTAAGTTCATTGTCGGCAACCACTGTAAGTTTTGTGGAACCTTTTTTTATTATTTATTGGCCAGATTGTACAAAAATCTAAATTGATTAATCAAATGTGTTTCAGTTCCCTGATTCATCGTGTCATCAATTGACTAAAGCTGTATACATGAATTTAACAAACATTTTGAAGAAACAGCCTCTTTTCAAGTATATCAATGTTGTAGCTTCAGGTGACATCTGAAAAGAGGCATTCCCACCTGGGTGAAAATAAGAACCCTATCATCTGTCAATTTCTTTAATGTTTTAAAATATATTGTTCCAAGATTTGGGCAGAGGCTTGGAAAATGTTAACTAAGTGGGCAGCCAACTATTGGCAGAAGTAAGCACGGTTATATTTCCATTCCTTTTCATTTATCTTGTAAGCCTTTGCTATTAAGTGACTTGGGAAAGGAAACTATTTCAGTCCTCTCCAGCTCCATAGCAGGTGCTTTAAAGCACAAACTGATAAATTAAGGTAATTATCTGAAGTCAGCCTTCCTCTGCTTTCCCCTCTTCCACGCCTACCCTTCTGTTTATGGTGGAAGGAGTGGGAGGAGGAGGAATGGGGAAAGGGAAGAGGGAAGAGGAGGAGGAGGAGGAGGAAGAAGAAGGTGGAGGAGGAGGTGGGAAAGGAAAGTGACCATCTGTGTGTGTGTGTGTGTGTGTGTGTGTGTGTGTGTGTGTGGCTAATACATCTGCCTAATATGTAACACAGCCCAGGTTTCGAATCCCAGTAAGGGTATGGCTAGCTGATGAGAGCTAAATAGCTAAATAGATCTCTTCCTTATCAGCTAGGCCAGGGAAATAGGTATGTATTTGTGTTACAACCCCTGGTATGCCCAAATATGGGAGTAGTGAGCTCCCTCCCATATTTGGGCATACCAGGGGTTGGAACACAAATACATATAAAACCGTCCCTATGGGCAAACCGGAAATTCAGGAAGGCAGATTTGGGATAAATGGGAAGGGGAATTGAGAAGGGAGATGAAATGGCATTTGGGTTTCATCCTCAAGCAAGCCCTCTTCATTTCATACTCTTTAACCAAGAAATGAATCTATTAAGAGGTTTAGTGCAATACTGACTGGATTTTTGGTACTCTGGGAGATCCATTGAGGAGTTCAAATAGGTCAATATAGCAGCTACAATCTACAATGGAAACTTCATGGGGTTTTGATTGCACAGTTGTAACCAACATCTGGACTTTTTTGACCCCACCCCATCCCTGCCTGTGCTTCTATTCAGGGGGAAGTGAAAAGGAACCATCCTACTAAAATGATGGGGTCATGGAACAATAGAGTAGGGAGAGGAATAGGAATAGAAATAGAAATAGGATAGAATAGAATAGGAATAGGAATAGGAATAGAAATAGAAATAGGATAGAATTGAATAGGAATAGGAATAGGAATAGGAATAGGAATAGGAATAGAATAGAATAGAATAGAATAGAATAGAATAGAATAGAATAGAATAATGGAAGGGACCTTGGAAGTCTTCAACCCCCTCCTTAGGCAAGAAAGCTTATACCATTTCAGACAAATGGTTATCCAATCTCTTCTTAAACACTTCCAGTGTTGTAGCAAGTTGTTCCACAGATTTGGATGAAAACACAATTTTCTTTTTTTAAAATTTCTTTAATTTCCAGTTATAAATTTGAGATTCTCCCTTCTGCCTTTTTTTCTCAGCTTTCTTTTGGCCGTATACTGCTGTCTTGGTGCACTCCCTAGTTAAAAAGAGTCAGAAACCATGTCAAAAATAATCACAAACCTAGTCAGAGAGACAAAGAACAGACTTGGAGGCTTCGTATAGTCCAGGAACCTCAAGCTGAACAACCCTACCCAGTTTCCCTGAAAATAAGACCTCCCTGGATAATAAGCCCAATCAGGCTTTTGAGCACATGCGCTAAAATAAGCCCTCCCTTGAAAATAAGTCCTGCCCCAAAATGTTTCAGCGCGTACGCAGACAGTTTCCCCCATTTCTTCTGGTTGCTTGCGTGAGGAGGTGAGCCTAGAGCCCCATGCACCCCAAATGCCTTTACCTAACAGCCGCTCTCACAGCCCTAGCCATTGTGCCCCTTCTGTCATGCTAATGTCTGCCACAAAAAGAGTGGCAGGCCCAACAACGTGCCTCACTGCTGCCACAGTGCAACACAGCAGCAGCCATGAGGTGACCATGCTCGCCACTTCCTGCCCCTCAAAAATAATAAGACCTCTCTGAAAATAAGGCCAAGCGTTTATTTCAGGGGTCAAAAGAAAATAGTTTCAAAGCTTATAATCAGTTCAGCTGCCTCTTGATGTTTTTCATTGCTTAACATCAGTTAAGCAACCTGAACCTATGGCTGAATATAATGTGTGAACACAGATAATATTTTGCTAGATAGATGAGGTTGGGACGGAGATGGAGTAAATGGCAGCTTCTATTGTGTTGCAGGGATGCCTATCAGGACTTAAATGGAGAGATGCTTTTCAAAGGAGGCTCAGGGTTTTGTAACATCCACAGCAAACAGAAAGTCCTTGTTCCTAGATTAAAGTTTACAGAGACTTGGACGAGGCAAGGCCAAAACATTAACAAGAAATGACACGGTTTTCATATTTTGGGGGGAAGGTCTCAGTCTTCCAAGGGTGGCTGAGGGGGGGGGGAGAATAACTGCATACAGCTTCCCCCCCCCCGTCCACACATACCAAGTTTCTCACATCATCTCTGAAAAGACGCAATGCCTGTTTTGATTCATGGCGGCGTTATCAGCCTGCACCACTACAAGGAGGAAAATGCTAAAGCCAGAACAACAAGAAAAGCTGTTTCTGAATAAGATAAAGAACTTAAAAACAAACACCATTACATTCTGCCCAGGGAGTAACAAGATTATTAGCGAGAAGGATCAAGGTTTCAGAGCTTCAAAACATTCCAGTTTGCACCATTTCTAGCACCTAGCAGTGTCCCGACTTCATGCCATCATGAAGCCAAACAGGAAAGAGAACAACTCCAATGGTTAGCCCTGCCTCACTTGAGGCTTTCAGATCTACTTATGGGCTTGGTAGAAAGGAAGGGAAGGGGAAAGTATTTATTGCCCAACACATGAAAAGCACAATTTGTGCTTGCTTTGAAGCAACGTTTATTGGGTGTAAGAAAGTGAGCTTTCAAATAAGAATGCGAGAAGGGAAGTCCGGTTTTGGACTTTCTGTTTGGCCTAATAAGTAAAAGAAGCAAGGAAACTAATTACGGTTGCAAGTAAAGTGAGCTGGTGCAGCAATCTAATTTTTGAAGGATAAAATGAGCTCATTGAATATTGGTGCTTTTGTTAGGGATACAATGAAATATGTATGGGATAAATATATAGGTAAATACATGGCTATATAAATGCATTTGTGTAAAAGTACGGGAAAATGAAAGTCGTATAGCCGTGATGGTGAACCTATGGCATGCATGCCCAAAGTGGCACACGAAGCCATGTCGCCGGGCACACACGGCCTTGCCTGTTTGTCTTCCAGGTTTTTGGCATGCATGTGCATGCTATAATCAGCTGTCAGCAGTGCCAAAAACTGGTGTGCGCATGACTGCTGGCCAGCTGATTGTCAGGTACACATGCACTCCAGAACCCAGAAGTTTGGCTTTTCCGGAGCACAATCCCTTAGCGCATGCAGCAGTGCCAAAAACCAGCCTGGGCATGTGCGCTGGCCAGCTGAACCAGAAGTTCAGCTTTTCCGAAGCGCGGTCCCGATGAGCAAGCGCGCATGCAACATTTCCGTGAGACCTTTTCTGCACTCGGTGTCAAAAAGATTTGCCATCACTGTTGTATAAGAGATCTTTTCATCATGAATAAAATCTATCTACCGGTATGTGGTTCCTAGGAATCAGAGTAATTGCTTGACGGCACATAATAAATTGATCGATCTATCTTAGAGATACTTTGCTGTAGCAACAGAAAAGTTTACTGTGGTAGCTTGGAACATAAAGTAAATGGATTGCAAAATTTAAGCTCAGTTTACTACTCTTTCTTCCCATCCCCCACCCCTACACACACATACACACACACACACTTGGTACCTGACTGTAGCACCAAAACTGAATGCAGTATTCCAAGTGTGGCCTTAACCAAGGCATCATAAAGTGGTATTAACACTTTACATGATCTTGATTCTATCCCTCTGTTTTTTCTAGGCTGCATCAACAGAGGGATAGAATCAAGATCATGTGAAGTGTTAATATCACTTTATAATGCCTTGGTTAAGGCCACACTTGGAATACTACATTCAGTATTGCTCGCCGAGATGTAAAAAAGATGTGGAGACTCTAGAAAGAAATTTCCTGACAGTTAGAACAATTAATCAGTGGAGCAGCTTGCCTCCAGAAGTTGTGAAAGCCCCAACACTGGAAGTCTTTAAGAAGATGTTGGATAGCCATTTGTCTGGAATGGTATAGGGCAGTGATGGAGAACCTACGGCACGCGTGCCACAGGTGGCACATGGAGCCATTTGTCAGGGTACATGAGGCGCTGCCCTGTCAGCTGCCAGCGCGCAAGCGCGCACTGGCCAACTGAGTTCACCCTTTTTAAAGCCATTTTTCGCCCTCCACAGGCTCCAGAGGCTTTAGAGGAGCCTGGGGAGGGTGAAAAGAGCCTCCCCCGCTGGAGGCCCTCATGAGCTTCCCTGAAGCCTCCGGAGCGCAAAAAACCATCCCTATGGGCAAACCGGAAATTCGGGAATGGACTTCCTGTTTGCTCGGAGGGTCGTTTTGACTGCTCTCGGGGCTTCAGAGAAGCTTCCTGAAGGTCCCTTAAGCCTTCAGAGCACTCAAAACGACCCTCTGAGCAAACCAGAAGTCCTCCGGAGGGCTTCCGGGGGGGGGGGGGAGACTGTTTTTTCCCTCTCCATGCTCCTATAAAGCCTCTGGAGCCTGGGGAGGGCGAAAAAAGCATGCAAAAATGGGGAGTTGTGCCTGTAGTGCGTGCATGAGCACTGGGGGGGTCACGCATCGCATTATGGGTGCGGCACACCTGTACACAACCCTCCTGCACTTCCCCCACTTATGGCATGCAAGCCAAAAAAAGGTTTGCCATCGATGGTATAGGGTTTCCTGCCTAGGCAGGGGGTTGGACTAGAAGACCTCCAAGGTCCCTTCCAACTCTGCTATTGTATTGTGTTATTATAAATATTCCCTGGCAATAGCTTTTCTCTTTCATGTTTCCTTGATATTTTCTTTATTTCATCACTAGACCATGAATGAGACAATTCTAAATCATCCTTAGCTGTACAAATATTAAAATTGTATTTTCTCATTATTCCAAACCCATTTAAGATACATAAAATCTGATAGGCTTTATTTCTTGCCATTACTTGGCAGGGAAATTGGGTGACAGGAGTAATTGGGAATAGAGGCAAGGATAGAAATCAGTAAGGGGACAGCAAACCCCATTCCACCATAGTTTTGTACTTAATCAAGAATGAGTCGACACTTGAAGTTGAACTTGATAAAGGGAAAACACCCACATTTGGATGACATTTAGATGTCTATTGAGATTCTCAGCCATTCAGGTCATGGTTGTCCAGAACTGAAGAAATGTCCTGAATGAGAAGCAAAATGTCTTCAAGAAAAAACAAAGAAAGTCTAGTTGCCTTTTGAAAAAACACCTTTGTGAAAAAAATTAGAATTTGCTTTTTCAGGACAAAGTTATGTAAATAACTCTTGTAGTTCTGGATTTTAATGTAAACCATGGATTTGAGCCATCACCAAAAGGTTAAAGGTAAAGGTTCCCCTCACACATATGTGCTAGTCGATCCCAACTCTAGGGGCCAGTGCTAATCTCTGTTTCAAAGCCAAAGAGCCAGCGCTATCTGAAGATGTCTCCATGGTCATGTGGCCGGCAAGACTAAATGCTGAAGGCACACAGAATGCTGTTACCTTCCCATCAAAGGTGGTTCCTATTTATTCTATTTGCATTTTATATGCTTTCAAACTGCTAGGTTGGCAGAATCTGGGACATGCAATAGGAGCTCACTCCATTACGTGGCACTAGGGTTTCGAACTGCCGAACTGTCAACCTTTCTGATGGACAAGCTCAGTGTCTTAGCCTCTGATTGAGCCACACATCCCATTTATGTTAAGAAAGCCTAATTGTTCTCAGACATCTAGGAAGAAATTGTAAAATAAAGGCAGCTCCAATAAAACTAGAGTTATCCACCATGACAGATTGAAGAGCCTGCAAGTAGACCTGCTATTTGTCATTCCTCTCTGGACAAGAGGAGGACTTGAGATCATCCACAGGTTTTTCTTACAGCTTCTCTTCCCAAGGAGACTACAAGACAGTGGTCTCTGGCATGTTTAGTGCTCTGGGAGATGAGTTATCTTGGTTAACCCATGTTTAGTGCCTATTTCCATTTTTTTCCCTTGCACCCTCAGCTTTTTATTTTTTGTACTATGTATTAGTTTTTAATTATTGAGTTTTAATTTTTAATAAAAATTATTTTCAAGAAAGAAAGCCTAATTACTCTCCTCTGCTCTGATTTCTAGAATAAAGAATAATTTTCAAAGATATCCACTTCTTCTAATACAGATATGTGTCTGGGTCTGGGTCTCTTCATTCATCATTTTCTAATTGTGTAGCAAGGAGGTGGAATTGATTCCTCCAAAAAATCCAAAAGGTTATAGCTAATTCAACCAGATCAGTGATGTAAACAATATCCTTAACATCCTGAGAATAAACTTCCAGATTTTGCTGGAATTGTCAACTTTGTGATCTAGTTCAGTTATGAAGCACATCCAGATGAACTAATTCTACATTATTGTAAGGTAAGGCTAATAGAATCTTGCAAGTCTAAAAGGTTCTCATTTCTCCCCCATTGTCTTTGCAGCCCGTGAAATTATGGAGAGTCCCTTCTGAGACATTTGCCATAACCATCTTTCTTCTAAGCCAGGAGTGTCAAACTCTGGGCTGCATCCAGGCCGTGGGATGCTTAAATCTGGCCTGCGGGGCCAGTCTGGAAATAACAAAGGACCGGCCCACAGTGCCTCTGGAAGCCAAAATGGGGGGGGGGGGGTACCATGGTTTTGGCCTGGACGGCCTTCTGCAACACTTTGCTGACCAAAATGGGTCACGGGAGGGGGGGCATGTAGCCCTTGCATGGCCCATTTTCAGCCTGGATGGCCTCCTGTAGCACTTTGCCAGCCGTTCACCCCATTTTGGGTGGCAAAGTGCTCCAAGTGCTTCCAAGCCGAAAACAGGGGGTGGGAGGCACACCTGGCAGGGTGCTGCAGGAAGTGTCTATCCCACCCACCCACCCCATTGGAGGAGAACTACAATGCTGATCCAGCCCTTGAAAAGATCCATTTTGGCACCCCTGTTCTAAGCATTCAACTGCTACTAGTCTACAGCACTGTCTCCCAAGGCCATTCTCACATATCTTTGCAATAATCCTGTTTGATTATACCTGAAATTAATCCTACAAACTGGAAGCATTTCAGAGGATTAACTTCTAATAATTAATGTCTAGAAAGCGGACCGGTTCAGCCAAGTAGGTAGTACCTCGGCAACCCCTGCCCCCGAACCTGTTCTATCAGTGGCGCCGTAGGTGCCGTCAACTTGTTTCTTGCTTCTGTGCATGCGCAGAAACAATTTTTCACTACTGCACGTGCGCATGTGCACACAAATCACGTCCCTGAGCAAACCAGCAGTAAAAGAAGCCGGAACCCACCCCTGTACAAGATCATCCTTTGAAAAACTAAATTAGTATTGTCCTGGTCAATAATGAAATATACCGGACTTCCATTCCTAAAATATTCCATTTTATACTTCCTAGAGTCAGTGCACCTCTGCTGCCGCCGCCACCACTGTTGCCCACCGCCACCGCATGGCTTTTTCTACGGCTTCCAAAGCACAGAGGTAGGATGCCGAGTCTTCTGGAAGTTGCCACTCTGGGAATACACTCTATGGTTGTACACTCTGGGAGTACACTCTGCTGGCAGCCAGTCCACAACCATAGATCGTACTCCCAGAGCGGCTGCTGCCAGAAGATTCGGCTGCGGATCTCCGGAGTTTGGAAGCCGAAGAATAGGTTATGCTCAGATTGTCGAGGTGGTGGCAGCGCCCTGGCCCTGCAGGGAGAGCTGGGCCAGGGCATGGTGAGGCTGGGAGGCACACAAGCTGGGGACAGAACAGGCATTCGCGCAATCTCCCTTTCCAGCCGGGCAGAGTGCCATGCACTGACCTAAGGATATCCTGAATGCACCAAGCCACTAGAGCTGGGGGGAGGGCAGAGCACCATACGGCTTAGCGCCTTTGGGATATCACTGGGTCGGTGAGTGGTGCTCTGCCCAGCTGGAAAGGGGGGTTGCCGGGTGGCTGCTCATGAGCATGGTCACCTCATGGCTGGCACATTGTGCTGCTGCGACAGTGCAACACAGCTGTTTAGCTCTTTGGGCACCCGCTCGCAAGAGAGCAGCCACCCGTCAACCCCAAAACAATAACCCCCCCCCCAATAATAAGTCCCAATCAATATTTTGGGGGTGAAAAGAAAATAAGACCCTGTCTTATTTTCGGGATAACACGGTAGTCCTGATCTAGACTGAGACTCCATGCACTTCAGGAATGAACTCCAAAAAGGGAACCACATGTATCAATGCTTCCATCTCTTAAGATGTTTCCAGAAAGGATGCAAAATGTATACAAAGCGAGTCAAAGATACAGTTCTCAGCATGAGATAAGCTTCAGAAGAGGACTTTGGAAATTTTATCTATGCATATTTTAATTTTATTTTACTTGATGTGCTTATTTTGTATCTTCTTTTAATTACTGTAAGCTATTTTGACTGCATGCATAATCAGAACAGAGAGGGGTATCAAATGTAATCATAAAATATAAATATTTAAATATAGGACTATAGCTCTGTGGCAGTGAAGATGCTTTGTATTCAGGTCCCAGAGTACAATCCTAGGAAATTCTAATCCCTGGAGAGTTCCTGTCTCTTGGTAGAAGGAATGTTAAGCTTGATGTTGTAGATGAGAATATAACAGTACATAATGTCTTGTAATTGATAGCTATGCTTAAAACAAATTTAGAACTTTTATGCAACACTTGGCTTGTTCTCTATTGGCATCGCAGATATGCAATTTGCTTCACATCATAAGGTTCAAACGGATGGCATTCAAATGATCATTTTTCAAAGCCTGCTGGTTATCAGAAAGCTTCGGAAGATGCATAAGCTACATGCTAATTTCTTTTTCTCTCTACCATGATAGTTCCTTACCAATCATGGGAGGAACTGCACTGCAGTCTGCTTTTCTGCATGGGAGAGAATCAGCTTGATAAACAATATCTTGAAATAAAATGCATAGTGGGGATGAGGAAACTGTGATGAAAAATAATGCACCGTTCCACTTGCTGGAATAAATAGATAGTGAAGATGTGTCTCGGATTTGCAAAACAGTTGATTCTCTGAATCTCTACCAGCCTTTTCTCATCCCTCAATACTTCTTCCCATAAAATTATTTTATTTTTAAGGCAAGGTGATTAAAATGCATGCATGTGACTTTGTGGACCACCTCTATCAAAGATTTTGCATAATGCAAGAGAGGGAATTTCCTGAAAAGAGAGGATCTTCCTGAATATTTGTCATCCACAGGTACTTACCGTATTTTTTGGAGTATAAGACATACCTTTTTCCCTCAAAAAAGAGGGTGAAAATCTGTGTGTGTCTTATACACTGAATACAGCATTTTTGGCCTCCCAAAACCCCTCCCCCTTCATCAAAATGGCTGTGCATAGCCTTTAGGAGGCTTCCAGAGTGTTCCTGGGGGCTGGGGAGGGCAGAAATGAGTGGAAAACCGACCATTTTTTGCTTGTTCCTCCCCCCATCCCCCAGGAGCACTCTACAAGCCTCCTAAAGGCTCTCTATGCCCTTTCCTTGACAAAAAAATGGGCCCAAGCCCGTTTTTGCAAAAAACAGGTCATTTGTGGGAGGTCTGCAGAGTGCAAAAACTTTTTTTTCTTAATTTGCCTCTTCAAAATCTTGGTGCTACTTATACTCTGAAAAATATGGTATTTCATCTGTGTAAAATGCATTTTACAAATGCCACAGATGACATCATTTGCATATGGCATTATTACACCAGTGACACAAATTGCTGCATATGCATGTAAAAGTAACGTAAATTCAATTTTGTCTTATTAAATCTCTGTTGGATGCAATAGGCTCAATCCGTTTTTTTTTTTAGTCTAAAATGGAAATTTGATCCATTGCATTTGGAGTCTGCTAAATGTGCAGCGGACTTCAACTACATTTCTTTAAATTAAATTTCATTCTGGGTATGTGGATGCATGCACGAATATACACAACGTGACATCATTACAGGAGATCCCTGCTTGCTTTAAACCCAGTTTTGAATTTTTTTGTATTCAAAAGGTGATAGTACCACTTTATACTGCACTCCACTGCCATGCGTGGAATACTCCATCCACCTCTGGTCATCATGATAAAAAAAAACGATGCTGAGACTTTAAAACATGTGCAGAGAAAAGCAAAGATGATAAGAGGCTAAACCATATAATGAACAGTTAAGGAAACTAGGCATGTCCAGCTTATCAAAGAGAAGGATTAGGGGTGACATGATAGCTGTCTTCCAGTCCTTGAGGGGCTGTCACACAGGAAAAAGAGGTTGACTTATTCTCCATAGCAAGAAATAATGGGTGGAAGAAGAAGAGAGATTCAACCTATAACTAAGAAGAAATTTCCTGGCAGTGAGAACAATTCAACAATTCAACAATCAACGGAACAGCTTGCCTGGTGGTGCAGTGGCTGAAGGGTAGTATTTCAGGTAAACTCTGCCGACAGCCTGACAGGGTTCAAGGTTGACTCAACCATCCACCCTTCCAAGGTTGGTAAAATGAGGACCCAGATTGTTGAGGGCAACATGCAAATAATGCTTGTAAACCATCCAGAGAGTACTATGGGGTGGTATGGTAGATAAGCCTAAATGCTACTAGTAATACCTCTGCAGTTGTAGGTGTTCCCTCATTGGAAGTTTTCAAGAGTAGACTGGACAGCCATTTGTCTGGGATAGTATAAAGCTGTGATGGCGAATCTATGGAATATGTGCCAGAGTTGGCACGCACAGCCCTTTCTGTGGGCATGCACGCCATCACCAGCTGTTCTTCTGGTTTCTGGCATACGCATGCGCAACAACTGGCTGATCTTCACCCATACTGGATGCCTGGAAATCTGAAGTCCATCTGGCCAGTGTGCACCCAAAGACCAGGTGGGCAATGTGTGCATATGCGAGTTTCCAGGGCTGTGGCATGTGCTCCTGTTTGGGCATTCAGTGCCCAAAACGTTTGCCATCACTGGCGTAAAGTTTCCTGCCTTGAGCAGGGGGTTGGATTAGAAGATTGCAAAGGTCCCTTCCAGCCCTATGTTTCTGTGATTTTACGGAATTGATTTTGAGGGCATTAACAAAGCAATCTTTACTATACGTCTTATATAAGTAGATAATTTAGATGATTTTTTTAAAAAAATATATCCTTTATTTTACTACATTTTTTTTAAAAAAGTGAACAAATATGATCCCCCCCCCTAAAATTTTAAATATTCAACTGATAAACAACAAACAATATCCAAAAGGGGAAAAAAATCAAAGCATCTCATCTGTTTATCAAATATTAATATTAAATATTGTATATAAATGATAACTTGAAAGACTCTATTGTAAAACACCGTGAAATTGTGCCAACGGGAAGCATACTGCATTGTTTTGTGATTAGTAGAAAATATGACCTTTTCAACATGAATAAGTAATGCATATTTTGAATCCAGTCCTTAATATCCAGGATAGTAATACTTTTTCCTGTTTCTCAAAATAATTATTTTACCAATTCTCCCTGTCACATATAACCAAAGTCCTAAAATTGTAAAATTCCTCATATTTTGTATTAATGTAATGTAATATATTTAATAACATCCACAGATATGGAAATAATATTGGTAGTAATAATATAATGACAAAAGATACTAATTGCTCACTAAATTAAATCATTTGTGAATGTGACCCTTCACATCTCCAACAAAGAAAATTTGGTATCCAATCTTAATTAATTCATTAATTAATCAAATTTATATGTCTGCCCATTACAATGAGTGACCTTTTTTGGGGGGGTGTGCTTCCAATAAACTCTACCTAGAATCTTTTCATTAATCAATTTCATTCTTAAAATCAACAGAATCAATTTAACAATTTTTTAAAACATTTACCATTGATGTTCCATTATTATATATTTAATAGAAATACAGAGTTGGAAGGGATCTTAGAGATCTTGTAGTCCAACCCCCTGCTCAGGCAGGAAACCCTATACCATTTCATACAAATGGCTATCCAACATCTGTGTAATAGTTTCCATCCATTGCTTCTTGTCTTGCCTTCTGGTGCTTTGGAGAATACCATATTTTTCGGAGTATAAAACGCACCGGAGTATAAGACGTAGTAAGGTTTTGAAGAGGAAAATTTAAAAAAAGTTGCACTGCAAACCTCCCAAAAACGGGCCCCTTTTTCAAAAGAAATGCATGAATAGCCCTTACAAATCTTGTAGAGTGCTCCTGGGGGATGGGGGAGGGGCAAAACCAGGCAAAAAATGGCTCGTTTTTCACAAAACAGGTCCATTTTTTGTCAAAAAAGGGGGAATGGATAGCAAGCTTTAGGAAGCTTATAGAGTGCTGCTGGGGGCTGGAGGGGCAAAAAATGGGCCATTTTTCATTCATTTCTGCCCTCCCAGACCCCAGGAGCTCTCTGAATGCCTTCTAAAATCTATGCACAGCCATTTTGGTGAAGGAGATGGAGTTTCGAGAGGCAAAAGGTGCTGTATTTAGTCTATAAGACGCACCTAGATTTTCAGCCTCTTTTTTGAGGGAAAAATGTACATCTTATACTCCAAAAAGTATGGTAGCTCTCTCTCTTCTTTAGATTTTGAAACACTGCTATCATGTCAACCCTACTCCTTTTTTCCTTAAACTAGACATACAAAATTGCAACAACCATTCTTTATATGTTTTAGCCTCCAGTGCCCTAATCATCTTTGTTTCTCTTTTCTGAGTCTCAACATCTTTTTTATATCGTGGCAACCAAAGCTGGATGCAGTATTCCAAGTATGGCCTTACCAAGGCATTATAGAGTGGTATTGATTCTGTCTCTCTGTTAATGCAGCGTAGGACTGCATTGGCTTTTTTGGCAGCTGCCAATTTCAATTCTTTAGTCCAACTTTAAATTTCTGCTTATTTTTTGTTTACAAATGTGATGTAGGTTTATTTTCAGATGTACACTTCACAAAAGTAGAAAGCACCTCAAGTTTGGTGAAGCTGCTAAAGTGTCATGCCCAGGGGTGGGTTTCAGCCGGTACGCACCGGTACGCATGTACCCGATCATGAAATTTAGTGTGCCTTCCTGTACCTAAGCTTCCAGAGGCCCCATACTGGAATGCTCCCTCCTCTGGCCTGCCTCGCTCCCCCCACCTGCCCAGTCACTGCTCACTTGCCTCGCCTGTCTGCACCAGGCTTGCCCTGTCCACCCACTTCCTTTGCCTTTGAGGATTGGGAGAAGCCCATGTGGCACACATTCTTTTCTCTATGACAGCCGCCTGGTTTCCAATAGTGGGGAGGGAGAAATCCATGCATTTTTCCATCCCATTCCATCCCTCTGCATGGATTTCTCCCCCCTCCCATTGGAAACCAGGCAGCTGTCACACATATATACATACACATCAGGGGTGGGTTCCTGCCAGTTCTAACCTTTTCTATAGAAGAGGTTCCACAGATCTACAGTGCCGTTTAGAACCGGTTCCAGCTCCCTCCCCCAGCCCGTCCGCACATCATCAAGATGAAGAGCGAGAGGAGGAATTCTGGGAGTTGAAGTCCACAAGTCTTAAAGCTGTCAAGTTTGAACATCCCTGGGTTTTTTTTCTAAAGGGTTAGGGGTGCAAGGGTCTTGTAACTTGACAGCTTTAAGACTTGCGTGCTTTAAATGCCAGAGTTTCTGAGCCAACATTTTGGTTGCTAAGCAAGAGCATTGTTAAGTGAGTTTCACCACATTTTAACAAGTTGGTCCACCCAGTCACATGGCTGCCAAGCCACTCTCACTCGGTCACATGGCTGGCAAGCCACTCCCACCCAGTCATATGGCTGACAATCCACTCCCACAAAGCAAGCCACACCTACAGAAGAGGTTCTTAAAAAATTTGAAACCCACCATTGACACACACACGCACACCACATGTGTAAGGGGGACTGGATCAGCTGGGAGGCTGTCCACTGCTGCGGCTCGCAGAGGAAGGAGGCAGGGATGATGGCCGGCGCTCTCTTCACTTACCATTCACCACTGCTGGCTGCAGCCCCTCCCACCCTGCTTAGCTGGTCGCTGGCCGGGAAAGTGGCGAGGGAGTGAGCGCTGGCCATCATCCCTGCCTCCTTCCTCTGCAAGCTACAGAAGCAGAGAAACAGAGGCTTCTTTGCCAGCCTCCCAGCTGATCCAATCCCCCTTACACATGCACCTTGCATTGTGGCAAGCATAGTGTGTGTGTGTGTGTGTGTGTGTGTGAGAGAGAGAGAGAGAGAGAGAGAGAGAGAGAGAGAGAGAGAGAGAGAGAGAGAGAGAGAGAGAGAGAGAGAGAGAGATGTGTGTGCCTTCCTTCGTGTGCCCAACACCTTCAGACACCCACCAGGTCACCCACCGAGCGGCAGAGAAATCTGGCTTCGGAAAAAGGAAAAAAATTAGCCCTCTCTGCCACTCTGCTAAAAAGGCAGGAACCAAGGCCAAGACATAACCACTAACCATATTCGGTTAACCCCCAGAGCAGTAAGAGGCTGTGAATTGGCTTGTAGGACAGAATGCCGTGATCATAGGATTTATTGAGCACTGGTTTTAGTTCATAGAATATATCCCAATATAATTGGAAGGGATGTGTGTGAGAGAGGGAGGGAGGAGAGAGAGAGGAAGGAAAGAAGGAAGGAAGGAAGGAAGGAAGGAAGGAAGGGGGAGAGATACACACAAGAAAGAAAGGAAGGAATGAGGGAGAGGGAGAGAAAAAAGAGAGAGAGACAAAGAGAGAAAGAGAAAGAAAGAGAAAGAGAAAGAAGGAAAGAGAAAAAAGAAAGAAAAAAGAAAGAAAAAGAAAGTGGGAGAGAGAGATGAAAGAAAGGAAAAAAGGAAGGAAGAAAGAAGAAAGAAAGAAAGAAAGAAAGAAAGAAAGAAAGAAAGAAAGAAAAAGAAAGAGAACTTATGACCACAATTGAGCCCAAAAATTTTGATTGCTAAGCAAGAGCATTGTTAAGTGAGTTTCACCACATTTTCCAAGTTGGCCACGCCCACCTGGCCACACAACCACCAAGCCATTCCCACCCGTTAAGTCACTCCCACAAAACAGGCCACACCTACAGAATAGGTTCTAAAAAAATTTGAAACCCACCACCGGTCAGGCCCATCCCAAGCTGTCAAAAATGTGCTTCAGATAAGTATATTGCTACCATTGTGAATTAGGCAAATGACATTTTATTTGTTCAGAAAAATCCTTAAAACAATTGGTTGTAAACCAATTGTAAAGTAATTCGTTTACGATAACTAATTTTGGAGAGGCTAGCTTGAGAAAAGCATGAATTAATTGACTTCTAAGCTCTCTTCTGATTCACTCATTTTATAACCAACAGAAAGAAGAGCAAATGAAGAACTAGGATTTGCATTTAGTACTCATTCAAAGGGTTTTTACTATCCAATAGAATAGCAGTAGTCCAGCAAACAGCCTATTTGTGAACAACCATTAGATTGAAATTTTAATCCTAGAGTTGTTTTCATTTCCAACTATTACACCAATGAAGTTGAGGTCTCTTTGTGTCATTCTGCTGCCTTAAAACCACATCTATGTCATGATCAAGTAGATTTGATCTAATAGAAGATACGTCTCCTAAAGCCATTCAAACTCTTCAATCAGAACAGAGCTGGAAGGGACTTTGGAGGTCTTCTCGTCCAACCCCCTGCTCACACAGGAGACCCTTTTTGTGACAAGTGGCTTTCAAATCTTTTCTTAAACACCTCCAGTGATGGAGCACGACCTCTGAAGGCAAGCTGTTCCACTGGTTAAGTGTTCTGTTAGGAAGTTTCTCTTTAATTCCAGGTTGCTTCTCTCCTTGTTTAGTTTCCATCTATTGTTTCTTGTCTTGCCTTCAGGTTGTCACTGCGTTAATTGTTTGCTAGCTGTGCTGAGATATTACTGCGCAGGTCATAGGCCTTATCAGCAATGATTTACTGCGCATGCTTCTTAACACGTTTCTTAATACATCACACATTCCAGAAACTTCTTTACTTTTGATCTTCTGTTCGTCTGCCAAGAAGGTGGGCGACAATTGATCTTGCCAAAATGTAACAATTAGATAGATTTGTTTATTCTTATTTTTCATATTAAATTTTGTTTTTAATTAGAACATGTTATCGGGGCTTATTTTCGCTTTTTCTGAAGATATGCTGTTTGGAAAGCCGTCGATTCACACCTCGTTAGCTCAGGGTGAAATTTCCCCTGACACAGGTGTTGGAGAATAATTTGACTCCCTCTTCTTTGGGGCAACCCCACAAATACTGGAATACTGCAATCATGTCCCCCCTAGTCCTTCTTTTCTCTAGACTGCCCATACCCAGTTCCTGCAACTGTTCTTCATATGTTTTAGTCTCCAGGCCTTTAATCATCTTAGCTACCCTCTCAACAATCATTTCTTTAATCCAAGAATATCGAAGAACTAATGCTCATCATCTATTATTTAAGTTTTATGTGGGTTTTCTATATATAGTCTAGAAACTAATCAAATATAAACTCCCATTTTAATTGATATTGCATTATTCGTTTCCATTTCCTTACATTTTGTGCAGATCTTTTATGTTGTTTTGTGATTCTCTGCTTTTTCTTTAGACATTAGACACCAAAGATCAGCCAGAGTTTGTGATTAAATGAAAGGCTGTAATTTTCCCCACCGCCTCTTAAAAATTTAAATTAATTGTTATGATAAAAATTAATATCACTAATGGTTTAACTACTCATTTTCTTATCTAAACTGTCTCTCCTTAAAAGCTCATTTTTCCCTCAGATTATTTTATATGACTAATTTCTCACAGAGAATTCATGAATCTTTGGTTTTGCAAAATTGTGTTTCATTTTTTTCTTTTGTTTGCCATTTTACTCTTTTCCCCTCTCATACATACATTCAGTTAACATGATGTGTCATAATAGCATTCCTCTTTTGTTGTTGTAGCTGGTTCAATGAAAGCATTGCCCCGATATAGAATAAGGAATTTACATTTTGGACAAGAAGATTAATTTCCTTTAAAAGAAAGAGAATGACTCTCTACTGGTTCATTCTATTATAGGAACAAACTTTGGAAACATAAAACTAAGAACAAGCTCAGGACAATGAACTCAGGGGAAAATCAACATAGAGAATTAAAAATAGGAATAAAGCAAGGTGAATTGGCTGTTGATTCAGAGGTTGTCTGATTTCAGGACTATACCTTCTTTCATTCTCAATGGCCTTTTTTTACACCAGAAATGTAATTGCTGGTGTAATCACAGCCCTAGATTGCATGGACATCTCCAGAAAGGGCGCATTCACAAACGAGTGCTGTGCATTCACAATCTAGAGTGCATTCACAATCAAATGCTGTGATGGCGCACCGTTTTTCCCTTGGGTGCAAAAATCATGCGTGCGCTCTCCCCACTCCCTGTGCATGTGCACAGGACCCCCATTTTGGTGCTAGCAGGCTTTCTGGCAGCCTCCTGGGACCAAACATGGGGTGCAGGGGGGTGCTGTCCCCACCCCACACACATGTGCACTTGAGACCCCCACATGTGTGTGTGCAACCCTCCACACATGTGTGCACATCTCCAAAAAGAGCACATTCACAATCTAGAATGGCTGTGATGGCAAACCTTTTTTCCCTTGGGTGCAAAAATCATGCGCACACCGACACCCATAATTCAATGCCCCCCCCCCATTGCAGGCCCCACCCCCTGCACATGCACGCACCCCCCTGCTCCCCGTGCATGTGCACAAAAACCCCAGTGTGGTGCTAGCAGGCTCCTGGGACCAAAAATGGGGTGCAGTGAGGTGCCGCCCCACGTGTGTATGTGCGCGCAACCCCCCCACATGTGTGCATATCTCCCAGCAGAGACCCAAAAATCAGCTGGCCAGTGGGACATGCCCGCACATATGCAGTGGAGCTGACCTGGGCGATGGCTTGCATGCCTGCAGAGATGGCTCTGTGTGCCACCTGTGGCACGCATGTCATAGGTTTGCCACCACTGATCTAGTGGGTGGTGTTACTCATGTCCTTGACATTCCTCAACTTGATTAGTGTAATGTGCACTAAATGCATCTCCCATCAAAGATAGTTGAGAACAATTAATAGTTGGAACAAATAATCATAAAAGATTCGTAAGAAGAGTTTGGACAGCCATGTGTCCACAATGGCGTAGGGTCTCCTGATTGAGCAGGAGGTTGGATTAGATCTCCAAGGTCCCTTCCAACTCTGTTGTTCTGTTATGACTTTAATGCTGTAGTTCAAACTAGGAAACTAGCAGAGGTACCATAGTTCCATTCTGAGTTCAGGTTCAATAGAGTTGGTCCAATATATCTCATTGGGTTTTTGTTGTAGGGATAGCATTGAAGGAAAGTGAAAGCTAGAGCCAGCAGAAAAAAATGGATGGATGGATGGATGGATGGATGGATGGATGGATGGATGGATGGATGGATGGATGAATTTATTTCACAGGCATTTTGCAACACTACTCAAAAGTCATGGCTTTGCTCCTATCTGTTTAAAGGGACGGAAAAATAGTGTAGCAACTTGACAATGAGGTTTTGTGGCAGCAGATATTGTTTTACTCCCCACAGGAGATAACTAATGCAGTTAAGAGACTGCAAGATGATACAAGCTCCCCATTTGATTGAAATGCCAAAGCAATTTCATTTCCAGATTTTAACAGTTTATCACGGGACAGGAAATCTGCTAATGAAAGAAAAGAATCAACCATTGTTCCAATTTTGTTAGGAGGATTTCTGGAGATAATGATAATAAACTTGCTGTGTGTTTTTTGATAGTTGTTCTTGCTGTTGTGTGCAGTACCTGACTGGGAGAGAGAAGAGTCTTCTGGTGCAGGTAGACGTAAAAAGGGTAGTAAAACCTCAATTATCTTACTTTTGCAAAGTCAAGCATAGCAAAAACCAGCTCATTTCTTTTCAGGATAGAGTACTGAGAGTACACTCTGTGTAATGTCAGCCAATTCACCATGGCAATATTTCAAGAAGGATTTTTTTCCCTCCTGTTTTAAAAGCAACAAACAATAGACAGACTTCTAAGGTATGAAAATAATTGCATAATGCAACAATACCAAGCTGAATTTGGCTGATTTTGAAACAGAAACTTAAAGAGGGCTAAAATTAACGTTTAGTGTTTCTTTCTTCTCTTTTTTAGCATTTTATTACAAATGTTTTTTTTTACTGCATTTTAGCCAGCTGCTCAAAGCTGTTAAGGGAGTAGGCAGCATAATGCATAATAAGCTGTTAAGGGGGTAAGCCATAAAATAAAAATAGATTTTCTACTTAAATAAATACAAATGGGGGATGGGAGGATGACAAATGAATTAACTGTAGATACTAACATTATTACTTTGATCAATCAATTAATTATTTAACTACTAGACTTTTAACATACATATCCAAAAATAATTTAGTTTACTCCCAGGTTTAAAATAAACCGAGATGGAAACATGAGAATTATCTAATATAAAGACACAATCCCCTGATTTTCAGAGTTTTGTATTTACACATTTGTTGGTAATCATTGGTACTAGGGGATTTCAGCTCAGTGAATAGCTAGAATTCCACGGAAATGAGAGACTGGAAGAGGTGGCATGGTCTGCTTCTAACATAAAACTGGAAACAAAAACTTCTATCTTTATTTAAGCAACATTAGAAATGATATTGCTGTCTACCCCACTGACCATTATCGGCAACTGTTAGGAGGCACAACTAAGCATGATAGTTAAATCTTTTATGACCAGAATTTTTTGAGGTGCCCCAATAATGTTTTAGGGATGCGGTAGCTCAGTGGATAAGACGCTGAGCTTGTTGATCAGATCAGTTTGGCGGTTCAAATCCCTAGTGCCGCGGAACAGAGTGAGCTCCTGTTACTTGTCCCAGCTTCTGCCAACCTAGCAGTTTGAAAGCATGTAAAAATGCAAGTAGAAAAATAGGAACCACCTTTGGTAGGAAGGTAACGTGCCGGTCACATGACCATGGAGATGTCTTAGGACAGCGCTGGCTCTTCGGCTTTGAAATGGAGATGAGCACCGCCCCCTAGAGTCGGGAACAACTAGCACATATGAGCGAGGGGAACCTTTACCTTTATTAATGTTTTGTTCTATGCAGTCTTGCCCAGGTGTAATGGTATGACCTTGGGAAATGGATGGAAGAGATGTCCCCTAGAGAACCATCAGATAAGAGATGGCGTGGCCCATAGTTGCACAATGGGCAGAGAAAGATACACAAAACAGAACCTCCCTAACTTCTCAGATTATAAAACAGACTGTCGGAGATTTGTACTAGGAGACTGTCTCCTGCTTTCTAGCCTCATGCCTTACCTACCTAAACAAACTGGCTCTCATTTGAATTCTTCTTAGGCATGCTGTTTATATATTCTTTATTTATGTGATTTTTGTATTGCATGTTTTATCTTAGTATTATCTAATCTATTATTTAGGATTTAAATACTGGGAAAGAAGCAAACAAACAAATAAATTGTGAAGCTGAAAGATTGTGGAACTACTTTTTAAGTATCCCCATCTGGAATCTAGATGCTTTCCTTTAAATGTTAAAGATGGAGTTAACCCTCTGCAACCTATCACTCTCTTCATTTTCTAAGCATAAATTGCTAGCAAAGAAAACATTCACAGGCCCCTTTCAGAATGCGGAACTAATTACAATATACATTTTGATCACTTTTGGATGATTGGGGGGGGGGGGCATTATTAGTTACCTATCAGGATTTCCAATAGGTTCCCCTATATTTAATAGATTTCTGTATTATCATATATATTACATTTTCCCATCTTTTGTAAAAACAACAACTAGTTTCCAGGTTGCTGATATGGACTGCATTAAAAACATATGATCTGATCTAAAGTCATTATTAGCTCAACATTTTGGAAGATTAGAATAAGAAACATGTTTTTTTTATGCTTTATTGGAGAAATGCATTGCTTTGAGGCGTAACTTTTCAAACGGCAGTTGCATTAAAAGCTAATAGGATTGTTCAGAACACCAATAAATACTCATTGATACTTGAAATAGGTGTGTGGATTTTCACAAATCCTTTATCAATAGCATCTTTCAGAAATGGCCATGAAATTATTTTGTATAACATGAATCAGGTTTAACTCTCCTTTGCTCTAATACTTTCTTCTATTTTTTTTCCTTATAAAGAATAATCTTACGATCCCTAGGAGGGTGTTCCAAGGTTCTTGGTTGGGACTAACTAAGATTCTTTCTAGCCAGAGTGAAATACCTAATATTCTTGGGTTTAACCGCCAGAGGTGACTATTTCTAACATCTGGGACTTCTGACTTTGAAAAGACAAAGTGTGCTGTTGGAGAAGAACAAGAGGCTTTAAATCAGATCAAAGCAAAGAGAAATGTTTAGAAATAAGTTGGCCATGTAGCCTCAAGGATTGCTTTACTTGAACCTCTATTAATGACACATCCCTTTGAAGGTTTGCAAAGCCCTCAAGGACAGGTCTAATTTGTTGTGCCCAAATGCATTTTAACACACCCAGGGCTGGAAGACCAGACGTTCAAGAATAAGTTGCTGCCTATATTTCCCTCCTATGGGAATGTTATTTTATTTTATTAAAAAAACACCTTGTGCAAGGTATAGGACATTGTACCAAAAGAAAAAAAATGCAGGGGTAAAATTTCCATTTGTTGAATCAAATAAATTAATATTAATGTTTATGCAAATAATTTTATTGAGTTCTTGAAAATAATAATCATCATGTTGCAGCAGAGGTGGGTTCCTACCAGTTCAGGCCGGTTCAGCCGAGTAGGTAGTAACTTGGCCTACTACGCCCGCGAAACCAATTCTCTTGGTGGTACCATAGGTGCCATCATCTTGGGTTTTTTGTACTGCGCATGCACATGTGCGTGAAGCACGTCCCTGAGTAAACTGGCAGTAGCAGCAGCCAGGACCCACCCCAGTGCTGCAGGCCATATAGGTTGGCCCTTAAAGAATGTCCATATTCATCTCTCACTGAATAAGAGGGTGTTTAAGGTCATAAGATATATTTTTCATGTTTGGATCTTTGCTGGAATGCCAAGCTTATTAAAGACCTATTAAACTCTTGAAGAATTCTGTGAGAAAACGGACAAAACAAATGAGAAGAAAGCAAGTTCTACGACATTCTTTGAGGGTCTAAAGATCAAGATGACAATCACTTAAATAGGAGCCAGCAGTGTGCAGCAGCTGCCAAAAAAGCCAACACGGTTCTAGACTGCATAAACAGAGGGAAAGAATCAAGATCACATGAAGTGTTTATAAGGCCTTGGTAAGGCCACATTTGGAATATTGCATCCAATTTTGGTCGCCACAATGTAAAAAAAAAATGTGGAAACACTAGAAAGAGTACAGAGAAGAGCAACAAAGGTGATTAGGGGACTGGAGGCTAAAACATATGAAGAATGGTTGCAGGAACTGGGTATGTCTAGTGTGATGAAAAGAAGAACTAAGGGTGACATGATAGCAGTGTTCCAATATCTCAGGGGCTGCCACAAAAAGAGGGAGTCAAGCTATTCTCCAAAGCACCTGAGGTTAGGACAAGAAGCAATGGGTGAAAATTAATCAAGGAGAGAACTAAGGAGAAATTTTCTAACAGTTAGAACAATTAATCAGTGGACAGCTTGGCTCCAGAGATTGTAAATGCTTCAATACTGGAAGTTTTTAAGAAAATACTAGATAACCATTTGTCTGAAGTGGTGCAAGATATCCTGCCTAAGCAGGGGGTTGGATTAGAAGACATCCAAGGTCCCTTCCAACTCTGTTATTCTATTCCAAGGGTGTCAAACTCAAGGCCCAGGGGCCAAATCCAGCCCACAGGGTGCTTAGATCTGGCCCACGGGGCTGTCCTGGAAATAGCAAGGGACTGGCCCGCAGTGCCTCTGCTAGTAAAAAGTAGCTTGGGCTGGCTGCGAGCTCCGTTTTTGCTGGCAGAGAGTCACAGCCTAAAATGGTGGTCCTGTTTCCTCTGGCAGAGCTCTCAGGTCACCACAGGCACCCCCAACACAAGTGATGTTGATCTGGCCATTCCCATCCTGACCACACCCACCCCAGGCCCCCAAAGTCCAACACAACCCTGATGTGGCCCTCAATGAAATCGAGTTTGACACCCCTTTTCTATTCTATTCTATTCATTAAAAGTAAAAGGAAGGAATATAAAGTTGGCTTATTTGATCAAGGTTAAAATAGATATATATTTTTTCTCTGAACTTTTGCTGACATCAGGTCTGAAATGAGAAAAGATATAGAGAAGAGGAGGATTTCCAGGAGGGAGGGAGTATATTCCAGAGGAGTAAGAGGCAACATAACCCCAATTTTATCTGTGAAAAAAGATGGTGAAGACAGCCCCTCCCTAAAGGTTCACACAGTATATTATAGATGCAGAGAGTAGAGTCTTCAGCCTGGCAAGATTTTGTCTATAGGTGTAAAATACTCAGCTTGGAAGAATCATCACATGTCAATCTTGGTTTGGGGTATGACAATAGCTCACTTTAATCCATTTTATGTTTGCCTCATGTTTGGTTCCTTTGCCTACTAAAGTGTATGGTAGAGATACTAGCGCTAAGCTACAAAAATCTAGAGGACCATTGGAGGGCAGCAAAGAGGTTCCTCTATTTTTTTTTTTGTTGCCACCCAGAAGTCATCTGGATTCCTTTGCAATCTAGATCTGATCATCTTAGAAGGGATTGGACAGGAAGATTGCTCATATATTGCTTAGCAACCTTCTTGGCTTGAGGTCTCTAGTTGGATTGGCAGTTTCCTATGCTTAAAGTATTGGAGGAATTCAAACTACCTTTCTTGGATGTGAACTAGGAGGAGTTCACAACCATCATGGCCACCATAAACCTGACTGAGTTCATTAACAACTCTGTTCATAGTGAGGCTCATCCATTACTTCTGGGTTTGTTTGTTTGTTTGTGTGTGTGTGAGAGAGAGAGATAGACAAAGACAGAGAGACAGAGAGAGACAGAGACAGTTTGTTGCATAAATTCAAATCCAGAAGCACACAAAGATAACTGATGCAGCAGGATTCATTAATTTCTTTATATATGTAACAGTGGTGGGTTTCAAATTTTTAAGAACCTCTTCTGTAGGTGTGGCCTGCTTTGTGGGAGTGGCTTGATGGCCATGTGACTGGGTGGGCATGGCCAACTTGTAAAATGTGGTGAAACTCACTTAACAACGCTCTTGTTCAGCAACCAAAATGTTGGCTCAGAAACTCTGGCATTTGAAGCACGCAAGTCTTAAAGCTGTCAAGTTACAAGACCCTTGCACCCCTAACCCTTTAGAACAAAAACCCCAGGGATGTTCAAACTTGACAGTTTAAGACTTGTGGACGTCAACTCCCAGAATTCCTCCTCTCGCTCTTCATCTTGATGATGTGCGGATGGGTGGGGGGAGGGAGCTGGAACCGTTCTAAGCGGCACTGTAGATTTGTGGAACCTCTTCTATAGGAGAGGTTAGAACTGGCAGGAACCCAACCCTGATACATAAGAATAGATTAATAAATGCACAATACCAACAGGTGGTTCTTCCAAGTAAACACAAGGCAGGAGAGTTACAGGCAAACACAAACAGTTTCATTTCAGCAGACAAGCCCAGAGCAGCAAACTGTTCAAGATTCTGTTTCAATTCTCTGCGCAGACTCTGTTTAAGCTCCTATTGGCTGACTTAGTTGCTATACCTATTCATTGGCTGACCTTGTTCCCATGTCTCTCCCAATCATGAATATTGTCTCTGTGTGTGTTTGTTTGCTTTGTCCAGGGCAGTGGCAATGTGGTATTAGGGGGATGTTCCTATCTTGATTATGCCAATTCTTTTAACAACTATTCTGCTGAGAGTGCCATTTTTCATATTGATCATGGACTTTTTGCCAGTCTTTGTATTTTTTAGGACAGGAAATCTGACAGGTAGATGAACATTATCTGAGTATGGTAGGGTCTCTTTTGCTCATAGGCTGCCTTTTTGTTTTCCAGTGTTTTTTTCTGCCACCACTTTCAGACAGCATATCTGAAAGCACAAAATTCAGTACCAATTTTTAGAATGACTTCTGGGACTGCAGTACAGATTTTGGAGACTGGAGATTGTCTAAGCCTTTGCTCAAAGGTTGGTTTTTAATCAAGAATACCATAAATCCTCAAATTAAAAATACTGCCATGTAAATATACTCATTACTCTTCTTGAAGTAAAGCCTCTTTTGCACTCAAGAATGTTGCAAAAGATGCAGATATTTCCAGGCTGACCAGGATTATTGTATCTTCATGCAATTGTGCTTAAAAAAATGCTATTGGTTAATCTGTAACTACATATTTTCTAGTGCCGATTTTCAACACTGTGTCATGCTTTGTGGTTTTAATATTTTGATTTTTGCTTGTTCTGTTCTTTTATTCTAAGTCAGGGGTGTCAAACTCAATTTCATTGAGGGCACATCAGAGTTGTATTTGACCTTGGGGGACTGGAGTCGGTGTGGCCAGGTGGGCGTGGCCAGCTCACCATCACTCCTGTTGGGGGCGCCTATGGTGGCCCAAGTGATCTGCCAGAGAAAATGGGCTCCCGAGCTCAGTTTTCAGCTGCGATAATCTCCTGCAACCCTCTGCCAGTGAAAACAGAGCTTGGGAGTGCTACCCGCAGCCCTCTTAAGCTCCATTTTCTCTGGCAGAGGCACTATGGGCTGGTCCTTTGCTGTTTCCAGGGTAGCCCCACAGGCCAGACCTAAGCACCCCATAGGCCGCATCAGGCCCCGGGTCTTAAGTTTGACATCCCTCTCCTAAGTTATCTAGGAAATGTTTATATAAGGGGTTGGCATTAATATCTGGAAAGAACAATGACTTTCTGTCCATAAATTTACTTAAACTGGTTCTCCCAACTGGATTCCAGGGGAGAATAGCCTATGGATCCACAACAACATCTGTAGGGGTGAAATCCAGCAGGTTCTGACAGGTTCCGGAGAACTGGTAGTGGAAATTTTGAGTAGTTCAGAGAACCAATAACAGAAATTTCGAGTAGTTCAGACAACCAGCAAATGCCACCTCTGCCTGGCCCCAGAGTAGGGAGGGAATGGGGATTTTGCAGTATCCTTCCCCTACCACACCCACCAAAGCCACGCCCACAGAACCGGTAGTAAAAAAAAATGAATTTCACCACTCCACATCTGCTTGACTTTTTGTTTGAAACCCCCAGACTTTCTTGCTGAAAATCCATGGCACACAATTTGTCTCAACCACCTTGGCAGGAAACTACAAGAAGAAACTCCCAATGACAGAAAAACTAGGTAGATAGGTAGAAGAAGTATACTAGAAAATTTACCAAAAAAGGCTTTTGTAAGCTTTTCCTAAAAAGTTGGTCTTTAATCAACAATGCTACAAATTCCTAAATTAAAACTACTGCTACAGTTAAAGTACTCATTACTCTTCTTCTAAAACTTTGTTTTTTGTACTCTGGAAGGTTGCAAGAGATGCTGATAGTTCCAAGGTAACCAGAGTATGTATCTTTTATAATAGCCTACATGGCATGAGGCTAGGTTACTTGAAGAACTGTCTTTTCTCCATTACATCAGCTCACCCCACCTGGTCAGGCAGGGAGGATGTGTTACAGACCCCTTCAATTTAAAGAATTTCAACTGGTAGGACTTAGAAGAGAGTTGTTGTGGCCCGCCAGCGTCCAGCAGAGCTGGCAGCAGATTCGGACAGTGAGGAGCTTGGGGAGGAACATGGGCCAGTCCTGGAGTCTGAGGAAGGCTCTGATGAGGGCTCTCTGTCAGAGGCAGAGATGGAGCCAGGGCCATCTGACAGTTATCAGCTGCCTTCAGAGTCAGACATCAGTGAGACATATGGACAGCTGGAGCCTGTTCCCAGTGTGTGCATGCGCAGAGTTGCCAGACAAAGGGAACAGCTAAGGAACAAGGGTCCACTTGGGAGTACAGCCACAGGTGGACAGTGAATGCCCCCTCCCATAGGGAATAAAAGAGGAGTGAATGGGGAGAAGTGTTTGCAGGAGACAATTAGTTCATTCCTGCATTCTTGCCAAGTATCGTGGCATCTGAAAGATATCAACCTGGCTGCTCTCCAAGCCTGATCAAGGTGGGTAATTGTGAACTATCTTGAAAGACTGTGGGAGAGGAAAGACTTTGCAGGAGAGGAATTCACTGTAAATGAAATAAAAGGGGTTTATCAGGACAAGAATTCAGCTTCGTGCTACCGGGGAAGCCTAGGTCAGAACAAGAGCCTTTTCTGCCATTGCCCCCATCCTTTGGAACATTTCCCCCACAGGGGTGAGGTGAACCCCACCTTCTTGGCTTTCTGGCTCTTGCTCTGCCACCTCACTTGAGGAGTGTCAACCTTGGGGTTGGTTAGTACCTTGAAGATCCTTTCCCCACCTTTTAAACTTTATTTATTTTATTCTTATTTTAACTACCTCCTATTGGGCTATAATATTGATGTGGTTTATGTTTTAATTCTACACCACCCAGAGTCGCTCTGTGAGTGAGATGGATG
This sequence comes from Natrix helvetica, assembly GCF_964273705.1. Taxonomy (NCBI): domain Eukaryota; kingdom Metazoa; phylum Chordata; class Lepidosauria; order Squamata; family Natricidae; genus Natrix; species Natrix helvetica. The sequence continues at coordinate 24,727,450 of NC_138548.1, read as the reverse complement.
GTCTCCAAATTTGATAAATGATTAATAAACAAAACCCTACTTGCGCTGAAATGAAAACTCTAATTCTAGTGCCTCTTTCTCATCTACTTCACATGAGATAACTGACTAGAAGCCATTTTTTTTAGGGGTGGGAGAGATTATTTCCACCTCTCCTTCTGACAATTGCTGAACTTTTCAACTGGATGGCCTCCTGCAACACCCTGCTGGTGAAAACGGAGCACGTGGGGGGAGTGAGTCCTGCCCCCATGCCTTGTCTTGGCTGCCAGGGGCACTGCGGGCCAGTCCTTTGCTATTTCCAGGCTGGGCCCATGGTGCAGATTTAAGCAGCCTGCGGGCCAGATCCAGTCACAGGCCTTGAGTTTGACACCCGTGGCTTAAAGTCACTTAACTGGCATTATGCCAATTTGGCAAAACTAGAATTCAGTCTCCAATTTTTAGTCCAGTGCTTTTAACCCACCGATCCTCAAACTACAGACCATGGTCCAGATACAGCCCACCAATGTAAAGTATCCAGCCTGCGGAGTGGTGGGATTTAGCCCCACCCCTCTCCAGCGCCTTATCTTCCAATGAGCATCCACTCCAGCTGCACTTCTGGTTAGTTATTTCACTGATTGAGCTGCACTTCTGATCACACTGCTATTGCCGAAAGTAAGGCTGAAGGGTGCTGGGGAGGACCAGCTGACTGAGGGGTGATCTCACCAGTGCAGCCACATGATCCAGGGCCAGTGGGTGAGTAGGGGAGGGGCTGTTGCTGGCTTGAAAACAAACTCTGCTGCCCGCTTGTAATGTAGTGCTATAAAAGTCTTCAGAAATGCTTTAAAAACACTTTAAAAACAGCCTTTCAGGATGTTTTTCACTGCCATGTGATCCAGGGCCGGTTGGTGAGCAGGGGAGGGGCAAGTACAGCAAGGACAAAGGCAAAATGGACTGCTAAATTGGCCACGCCCACCCAGTCACATGACCACCTAGCCACGCCCACCCAGCCAACAGTGGGGGCCCAATAGTCTGAGGGACCATGAATCGGCACCCTGTTTAAAAAGTTTGAGGACCCCTATTTTAACCACTAAAACAACAATTTCTGTGAGCCTTGGCCCCATAAGAAAAATTTAAGTGTACTCCACAGGCACTAAAATATTGCCATTCTTAATTTAATAGGCACCACAATGCTGTCCTATAAACTTAACCAATAGGATTCCGTCTAAAGCCATAGAAATATAAATTTAAAAAGACTCCTGAGGAATGCTTTATCTAGTCACAATGACACATGAAGTAAAAATCCTAAAAACACTCCATTCCTTCCAGAAGACCAACTTTAAATATAATTATGTTCCTCCTTATCTAAGCATTTGCTGGCAGTGTTTTCTGCCAAACAGAAAAAAATGTTCTTTATTTTTTTTAAAGCTGCAAATGTTACATAAACAGCAAACCCTTTTAATATAAGAAAAAAAATCCATCAAAACTACCATCCAAAGAGCCAAACATATGGAAAGGCAGACAAATGAAAACAACCGCAGTATATTTTAATCAAGAAGGCTGAAAGCTGAGGACATTAATTCCACTGTGTCCGAGTCTGAAAAATATGATAACAAAGAGAGGTCTGTCTTTTCCCTCAATGAATATTCTCCTCTTCAGATTGCCTGTTAGGAAACATTCTGTCACCAGGAAATAAAGGCACTGATAATGAAGCATTGGGAAGAGGTAAATATGTTTGTTTACGGAATAATTTGACTCTGCTTAGAGCATTTAAAGGATTCTATTTGCCCTGTAGGTAATACACAAGCCAAGAACAGATAGATTGCAGCAATACAGAATGGGGCAAATTGGCATGGCCCATTCACACCAGTGTGGTGGACATGCTCCGCACTTTATGGCTCTGGGTACTGCTACTGCTGATGATGATGACAATGCAGTCAATCCTCTTGCTGTATACTCTGCCCACCCTTCCACTCACCTCACCCTGAGTGTTCTACCCACTGTTCACTTGCCCACCTGCCTAGACAATTGAACAGTGGGCAGAGTTGTCTCCATGGTGAGTTTTACTCCCATAGCAAGTTGCCATCATGGTCAGTTGGCCATGCCAAGCTGTCCTGAAGCAAGTCAGCGGCAGCGAGTTGGTAGAGGTGAGTTGGCAGCAGCAAGCTAGTGGCAACAAATTGGTCACAACCAGTTGGGCAAGTTGTCATAAATCCTGTAGCAATTTTCACTACTTTTCATGATTTTATAAGTTGATTGAGGAAGGAAGGAAGGAAGGAAGGAATTTTATTTTGTATTTTTTTTTAAAAAAATCCTTTTACTGTGGATTGTGCAATATTCTATATTTGTATAATTTGTGTTTTTATTGCATTTACTCTTCTTGTATGCATACAGTTGCATTGTTTTATTCTTTTTAGCATTGTAAACTGCCCTAAGCACCTTGTAGTAGAGATGTAGTAGAGGAACTATTATTTCCCATGAACTGGACATTTCACTTTGGGCTTGGCTTCCCTTGCCTTCTTTCCTATCCTATGATAGCAGCCATTTTGTCTCTCATGCTTCGGTGAGATCTGAGTGGGCTGGAATGAGACCAGTTTTAGGCCACTCTAAATTTTCCATCCATTTGCTCCAACAATTTGGTTAAAAAATGAAGGGCTTGAGAACTGCAAAGAAAGGGGAACTTAGTGGCTGATACTAAGGAAATGATATTGCTAGAATGTCAGGGACTCTTTCTCTGCCTAGAAGAGAGGAGGGAAGGTGTAATGGCTCCCCCACTCATAAAGGGTATGTTTAGACCTCTAGCTAACCAAGTGAGCACAAGGTTAGTGGAGAAGTTGATTAGGAAATGATTAGTTGGGAGGTAGCAAGGTGAGTGTCTGAGGCTAATGAGTGCCTGGCAGAAGCATCCCAGAAATGTGGTTAAAATGTGCTTGGTTGTGTTTAATTGGGTTGAGTGATAAAGGCCTTTGACCTGGAGGTTGAGTTTTGGAGTATCTGGGGAGATGGAGTAGGCAGTAACCTAATGGCCCTAATGAGCAGGGGAAGCGATGATGGGAGATGAGGGCAATCTGTTCTTAGGGAAGGCTGTCTCAGTGTGTTATTCTGATTCAGTGTTCCAGCCCTCTGGACTTGACCCAAAGGCCCAGTGATCAGACTGTCAGTCACCCAGGCTGTGGGCCATCACTGCTAAATACTAGAGCAGCTTGTAATAAGATCTCTATCATTCATAATTTAATAATGGAGGAGAGGATCAAAAAGACATGTGTTACCAAGACCTGGAAGACACAAAGGTATGTGTGCTCCTTTCTGAAATGTGCCCATCTGGGTGTCTACTATGACTATGGTAGGGTGGAGACAATGGAGTGGCTGTTGGAATGTGAGATATATTGGTAGATTCTAGAGGCACTGCCCTATGATAGTCAAATGTGTAACTCTGGTTAGGTTGGACAATAGGGATCAGATAGGATTGTATCAGCCTCCCTACTGCATTGTGGCTTTCCTACCTGACCCAGTAAGATTATCATGGGCCCAACTCACATCAGACATTATATCTGTTTTATCTTGGGACAATGGAGACACAATCTGGAGCATGGGGAGCTTATTATTAGGCCCTTGTCATGATCAGGTCATTCTCTTTAAGCCTTGGGGTTCTTTTGAGCCACTTCCTCCTATGCCTGCAGGGGAAAAGAACCTAGTTAATTGGTCATCTCAGGTACCTGATGGACTCTTGATCAACCCCAGAGGGAATTTGAGGGCCAGTCTGATGCACAGTTCAACTATAGTCTTAATCACTATCTGGAATGAGGAACAGCATGTTGTTGTTGTTGTCCCTTATTCCAGGCAATTATTAAGACCACAATTAAACTGTGTATCAGTTTCAGGACTCTATTGTTCAGGAGTATTATATTGGGTCACACCTCTGCAGATTGTGTCAGTAGATTCTGGGGAGGCCTCTGATGTTGAAGACATTCTAGGGGATGAATAGCAAAAGAGAGAATTCTGCTGGAGAAGAATAAAGAGCAAATCTCATTGAATAGGGGTAAAATCAATCTTCCAATCTTCAGTCCTGCCCATTCATTCTATTCCTTACAATTGTCTCATGGATCATCATATGCCTTCTTATTAAAGATTGAGCCCAAAAACATGACTTTAAAGGCAGCTATACCATTTGCATTCCTGCACACCATGAAACATTTTGGGGAGACTGAATCCAAAGGGCCAATTGGTTCAATTTTGCACCACCCTATATTCATTCATTCATTCATTCATTCATTCATTCATTCATTCATTCATTCATTCATTTCTATGGCTGCCCATCTCATCCCATTACTTTTTTCTCCATAAGGCAAGACAATAATAATAAAGGGGGTTCCATTTCAAGTCATCAGCCTGTCAGGTTGTTTTGCTTGTACACATTATCCCCAACCCCAACCCCCATTTTCCAGGCAGACAGAAGATAAAAATTCCTCCACCCCACCCACTCTGCCCCAACAAGCACTCCCCAAGGAAATGTGGCAGGAAGCTCCATTGATCTCCCTTAATCGCTCCAAGAAGAGGTTCAATAAAGGCCATCGCTCTGCTTTACCTAAATTATACCAATTGCTGTAATTAGCAAGCTCTGTGAAAGCTTTGTTTATTTATCCAACAAACCGATCGCTTGGGGAATTGCTACAGACATGACTTCTTATGGTAGTAAACATTGCATTTCATCAAGCAAAATTGGGGTGAAGTACAGAGGAATTATTTCCATGAGTTTAACCTTTGTGGATGAATAGAGAGGCGCATGTACCTAGCTGAATGAATGTTGTTTTTCTCATGGTGTTGTTTTTCTCATTTTCACATGATGACCCATTCTTTTCACAAACTCGTCAAATTCCCTCCCTCCTGACTCACAAATGTGTTTGTTTGTTCAATTGACTTACTTAGCTGACCATCTTAATCGGTGGTGGGTTTCAATTTTTCTAGAACTTCTTCTGTAGGTGTGTCCTGCTTTGTGGGAGTGGCTGCTGGCCATGTGACCGGGTGGAAGTGGCTTGCCAACCATGTGACTCGGTGGGCATGGCCAACCTGTAAAATGTGGTGAAAACTCACTTAACAACACTCTTGCTTAGCAACCAAAATGTTGGTTCAGAAACTCTGGCATTTGAAGCACGCAAGTGTCAGGCCTGCAGAGGTTCCTTTAAGAATCTTTGGCCTGCCACACTTTCTTATAATTTCCTATGTGTTTCATTAGTGTAATAGTTGGGAGGGGGGAATAAAAAAGAGTAGGATTATGGAATGTACTGTTGTGATTTTTCCTAGAAGCTCAAGGTCATCTTTTGTCTCCGCACCTCGACACCTGACTGGAAGCAGAGGGGTGTAGATGCCAGCGTGGAAGATGATGATTGGAACATGTGATGAATTATGGGGTGTGGGGATAGATATGAACTTTCAACTGGGTGAACCCACAGGATGTACATTAGAGTTGAAATTTCATAGCATAATGCCAACTTGCCTGTATGAGTAAATTGGAACTTTAAGGATGATTCTGCTCTGGACTCTGATTTACTTTTGCATGGTATTTGGAACGCTGACAGCAAGTCTTAAAACTGTCAAGTTACAAGACCCTTGCACCCCTAACCCTTTAGAAAAAAACCCCAGGTGTTCAAACTTGACAGCTTTAAGACTTGTGGACTTCAACTCCCAGAATTCCTCCTCCAGTCATGTTGGCTCAGGAACTCTGGCATTGAAGTGTGCAAGTCTTAAAGCTGTCAAGTTACAAGACCCTTGCACCCGTAACCCTTTTGGAAAAAAAACCCAGGGATGTTCAAACTTGACAGTTTTAAGACTTGTGGACTTCAACTCCCAGAATTCCTCCTCTCTTTCTTCATCTTGATGATGTCCGGACAGGCGGGGGGAGGGAGCTGGAACCGGTTCTAAACGGCATTGTAGATTTGTGGAACGTCTTCTATAGAACCCACCCCTGATCTTAATACATGACTCTGGGTGGTTCACAATGTTAAAACTGAAAAATACCTACTAGTACAAATACAAAATAGGCAAGGAATAAAACACAGAGCAGTTGGAGAATCATAAAAAGCCCTCAAGATAACCAGGAAATATACTCCATCACACAGAGTGTGTGCTCAAGCACAGAATCGGGTCTTCAAGACCCCGTGGAAGGCTAGCAGAATTGTAGGGCCAACACAATATCTAGAGTGCTGTTGTTTCAGAGGGCAAATGCCACAGAGACAAGGCTGTTGTGTGTATCCAGCTTCTGGGTGTTTATAGCTCAGTGTTGCATGCCACCAAGAAAATTGGTTTAACTATGATAATAGTTAAGGTATTCTTAAAGTAGGTATTCTGGTAACAGTCATTTAATTCTTTTATATTTTTGTCACTCAGGCCATGGTATCTGTCTTTAGGTACTGCTCTATCTTTGCAGTTATCTTCCTTCGCATCCTTTTGCCAGAAATCTCTTCCTTGCATTGTCTTTACCTGCAAATGTCCTCTTGCTTTATATGCAGTCTGTGCAGTCCTGTTTATTGAGTTTACTCCTAGTCTATCCAAACATTTGTAGTTACACCCTGAATTCTCAATGAACCTACACTCACATCACTCTGTACTCATATACTTCTTTTTCCACTTACCTAACTCATTTTTTTCCTACTCTTAGCCTGCCTTTTGTATTCACTATCTCATTACTCAATGATATTTCTTCAATTGCCCCAGTGAGATAATCTGGACATTCATGTGTTTGAGTGTATTCTTTTTTGCATGGTTGTGTTTGAGTAGAGTGTTGGGTGGTTGAGTTTTTGTACAGAACTATTGCCAGATTTAGAAAAGTGTGCCAGAATATTTTACTGACCTTAGAAGGATGGAAGGCTGAGTCAACCCTGAGCCAGTGAGAATTGAACTGCTGCCAGTTAGCAGAATTAACCTGCAATACTGTTAGATATTAACATATATCGCGGCAAGTCTCCTCTCTGGTCCGCCGCTACGGCGGGAAACAGGTATCGCTCTGATTGGTCGAGAGGCGTATCCGATCCCTATAAAAGGGGAACCCTCAGACCACAGAGCAAGCTGGATCACTACTACTACTAATAAAGAGTTGTTAAGTCACTACGTGTCCGGAGTCTGTTCTCTCGTTGCCCGAATCTAACATTGGCGACGAGGATGGGATCGAGAGACAGATAGGACGAAGCTACCTCCAGAATCCCAGGATTCGATCCAGCCCAGGAATTCGGCAGAAATTCCGGCAGCCATCTCAGGACAGCGCAGCGCGGCAAATTCAACACAGAGAAGATGGCGATGCACACTCCTCCCGCTCCATTCGACCCGATGAACAACCAATGGGAGGCTTACATGATTCGTTTCGAGTGCTTTCTCGAAGCAAACGAATACACGGGGATAACCGACTCCCGAAAGAAGAACATTTTCCTCAGCTACTGTGGGCGAGAGGTTTTCAACACGGCCAGAGACCTCTCCGAACCTACCCCGATACAAGTGGTATCATGGACGGTGCTACAACAGACTCTGCAAACTCATTACGCGCCAAAACCTTCCCGCCACGTTTGCCGACAGGAATTCAACACGCGGAACCAGAAGGCGGGAGAATCAATCAACCAATATGTTGCAGCACTACGAAAAGCAGCGACTCACTGCGAGTTCAGGGATCTGGACGAGCAAATCCTGGCAAGACTTGTTTGTGGGTTAAAGGACATTTCGCTACAAAAAAGGCTGTTGGCCAATCCAAATTTAACCCTACAAATAGCGCTGAACGAAGCAAGGGTGTCCGAATCAGCGGAAAGATCATAGGAAACCATACAACGCGGGTTCAACACGAGCCAGCCAGCACCCAGACACGCCAGAGTCCACTACGAGGACACCAATCCAGACTTCGAGGATCCCGAGTTCGAGGAAAGTCACCTGATGCGGAGCAGTCACATGAGGCCTGGGGGGAGATCCGGATTCCATTTGCCACCCTGCGCAAGCTGCGGAGGGAACCACCCCCGGTCTACCTGTCGGTTCAGGAACGTTGTTTGTTCGCACTGCGACAAACTTGGGCACATCGCACGAGTGTGCCGGAGCGAAGTCCCTGCCTCCTCAAGGCAGCCTCCAATGTACCGCCAACAGAAGTCCAACCCAGGGGCTTGGCGAAATCAAAAAGGGCGCCAGAGAGAAACACACGAGAGTTTACCCAGAGAGACATTCCCCAAAGAGCTGAAAGGGCATATTCCCAGAGAGATTACACACAAAGAGCTGAGAGAGCGTTCTACCAGGACGCTCAACAAGAGTATTGCCAGGATACCGATGCAGAGATAGAGTTGACCCAGAGAGAGGAATTGCGAACCTATCTCACCACAATAAGTCAGGTCCGCACCAAGCGGCCTAAAAAGCTGAAAGTCACAGTCCTCTTGGAGGGCTCTCCTTGCGAGCTGGAAGTTGACACAGGATCATCCCTGACGATCATTTCATGGGCCTCCATGAAAAAGGCTATCCCTAGCCTCAAAAAGAGCCAACTACGTGCACCAGACATCCTGCTACGAGACTACCAGGGGAACTGAGTCCCCATCGTGGGCCAAGGCACGTTCCAAATTCGTTTCAAGGACATCGTAGCCCAGCTGCCCGTGACCATCGCCAGCGCGCCATTACAGAACCTTCTAGGACTAGATTGGTTTGAAGCCCTGGGGTTAGAAGTCACCGGGATCAACGCCGTTGAGAACAGCAGCGCTGAACAGATTTTTAAGGAGTTCAAGGATGTGTTCAGCCCCGGTCTGGGTAAGTATGTGGGTAAACCTATCTCATTCAATTTAGACCCAAAAGTGGCGCCAATCCGACTTAAACCGAGACGAGTGCCTTTTGCACTCCACCCAAAAATTGATAAAGAGATCGATAAATTAGTAGAGCAAGGAATCCTTGAGCCGGTGGATCACGCGCGCTGGGAAACTCCCATTGTGACCCCAGTCAAACCAGACGGGTCAGTCCGCATCTGCGCGGACTATAAATGCACAATTAATGTCGCGCTACAACAAAGCGCATATCCTGTGCCAGTAGTGCAACACTTATTGCACTCATTGGGGCCAGGAAAGATATTTGTTAAACTAGACATGGCACAAGCTTACCAGCAATTGCCCGTGGATAGCGCCACAGCGGAGGCCCAAACTATAGTGACGCACAGAGGAGCATTCAAATGCAACCGGCTACAATTCGGTGTGAGTATTGCCCCAGGTCTGTTCCAGAGCGTCATGGAACGGCTTTTGCAAGGGATACCGGCAGTCGTCCCCTATTTCGACGACATCTTGGTGTCCGCTGCAAACGAGGAGCAACTATTAAAAAGAGTCAGAACTGTTTTGGCCAGAATCAGAGAGAAGGGTCTCCGCCTCAAAAAAGAGAAATGCCAAATTAACGTGCCTAGTGTAGAAATCCTGGGATATAGGATCGATGGTCAGGGAATACACCCCACTTCAAAGAAAATTAAGGCGATCCAGGACGCCCCCACACCACGAAATCAGACCGAGTTGCAGGCCTTCCTCGGACTACTTAACTTCTACAGCGTTTTTCTGAGACAGAAGGCGACCGTTGCTGAGCCATTATATCGCCTACTCCAAAAGAACGCAACATGGAGATGGGGACGATCCGAAGCAGCAGCTTTTGCCACAGTCAAGCGCCTCCTCACCACCAACTCGCTGCTAGTGCAATACAGCCAGACGCTACCACTGGTATTAACCTGCGATGCATCCCCATTCGGCGTCGGCGCAGTCCTCAGCCACAGGATGCCGAACGGGAACGAAGCACCCATCGCCTTCTACTCCAGGACTCTTTCGTCGGCCGAGAGGAATTACAGCCAGATGGACAGGGAAGCGTTAGCTGCTGTGGCTGGAGTTAAACGTTTCCACGAATACCTCTACGGCCGCAATTTCGAACTAATTACAGATCATAAACCGCTGTTGGGACTTTTGGCAGGAAACCGCCCCACACCAGTCTCCCTTTCTCCACGCATGACCAGGTGGACTGTTTTCCTGACCGCGTACTCATACAAGCTGATACATCGACCGGGCTCCACTCTAGGACATGCAGACGCACTCAGCCGTTGCCCACTCCCGGATCTCTTGCCAGACCCCACTCCCGAGGTACCGGTGCTGTTAATTGACTGTTTGGACTCAGGACCGGTTTCTTCCTGCGACGTTGCCAGATTCTCTTCTAGGGACAATGTAATAAAGCAAGTTCAAACTTGGGTTTGGAGGGGGTGGCCGAAGGGAAACGTGGGCCTGGAATTCAAACTGTTTTGGGCAAAACGGGACGAACTTTCAGTGTTGCAAGGTTGTTTATTGTGGGGGGATCGAGTTGTTATTCCTTATACATTACATAGAAATGTGTTAGAAGCGCTACATGTCGGGCATCCGGGGATCGTTAGAATGAAGGCGTTAGCAAGGAGTTACGTTTGGTGGCCGAACATGGACAAAGAGATAGAGGAATGGGTGGCCACTTGTGATCCGTGCCAAGAATCTAGACCAGCACCCCCTGAAGCACCCGCCACAGAATGGGAGAAGCCTAAAGCACCCTGGTCACGAATACACATCGACTTCGCAGGGCCAGTCCAAGGTCAGACTTTTCTGATAGTTGTGGATGCATACTCCAAATGGCTAGAAGTAGTCCTAATGACTTCAACCACGGCAGAGGCAGTCATTAAGGTGCTACGGTGACTTTTCGCCACTCATGGCCTGCCCGACCTCCTGGTTTCCGATAACGGGCCCCAGTTCACGGCCATGCAATTTGAAACGTATTTAGCAGGTCAGGGAATTCGGCATGCCCTTGTCGCGCCATTCCATCCGGCATCGAACGGACAGGCGGAGAGAATGGTGCGATCCGCAAAAGAGGCCCTCGCTAGGATGGGTCCAGGTGATTGGCAAACACGCATTGATCATTACCTCTTAATTCAGCATATTACCCCCAGCGCAACGACGTGTAGGAGCCCCGCTGAACTACTCATGGGCCGCTGTCTACGGTCTCACCTGGACCGTCTTCACCCAAATTACTCTGCCACATCGCCCCCAGACTCTACAAGCAAAATTCGGAATTTTAGCATAGGGGATTCAGTATACGCCCACAACTATGCAGGGGGAACATTGTGGATGCCGGCAAAGGTAATCGGCATCACGGGTCCACGTTCATATTTGCTGGAACTTGAAGATGGACGGAATTGGAAAAGGCACATAGATCAACTACGGGGTCGCCTGGCACACTCAAACCTTCGAGCTGAGAACGAAAACTATATGCCAGCACAAAGTCAGCCATCTGAGAGCCCAAATACGGAGGAACACAACACCAGTGAGCCCAGGATAGAACCAGCGGTCGAACGCGAACCAGAACTGCGCCAAAATGATGAAAGCCTGCAGACCCCCGAATGCGAAGCTGAAGGAACAGGCGAAACCGATCCTGCAACCACTCCCGTTCAACCCGAACTACGGCGTTCCACCCGGGTGAGACAAACACCCACTTATTTGAAAGACTATGTAACTAACCGGAATGCTCCATCTAAGAGGGGAGGGGTGTTAGATATTAACATATATCGAGGCAAGTCTCCTCTCTGGTCCGCCGCTACGGCGGGAAACAGGTATCGCTCTGATTGGTCGAGAGGCATACCCGATCCCTATAAAAGGGGAACCCTCAGACCACAGAGCAAGCTGGATCACTACTACTACTAATAAAGAGCTGTTAAGTCACTACGTGTCCGGAGTCTGTTCTCTCGTTGCCCGAATCTAACAAATACTGTATTCTAACCATTGCGCCCCATGGCTCTTACAAGGTCTTGTGGAAGTATTTCTTGATACAATTTAGAATGTCATGGAAATGTTTCATCTTTTCCTCCTCTTCTCCCCCAAGGATGTCTATGCATATATTCCGATAACTGTGCACAAGATGGGGTAGGGATGTGAATTTGTGATGGGGAGTGACTGCAATTTTCTTTCTCTTTTCCATGGATTAAAGGAAGGAACTGTTGCTCCACAACCTTTGGCAACCCAGGACAGGATACTGCTTCTTGATCCTTGATCTTAGGTGATAGTGTTGGAAGAAATATTCATCTGGTTCAATTCCAAGCTGGGAGAAAAGCACTAGAGGCAAAATGGAGGCTGGAGGCTGATTGGAAAGAGGGTCCATTTATTTATGAAGCAGAACCACCAAGCACATGTAATTCTGGGTAGCTGACCACATGGAGTTGAGAGTGAGGGGTATTTATAAATTATCTTGGGCTTTGCACTTGAGCTTCCCATTCCTGTGCAAGAACATGTATTTTATTGGCTGTTGTCAGACTCCCATGGGGCCATGTGGAGTCATGTTTGTCTGAGTAAAATTTGGTTGAAGTTTGCTGGGTGATGCAATGTCCTTAGGAGATTGGGCAATGCAGTGAGCTCTGCTGCTACATAATCCTATTATGTCCTGGAGGGACATGTCTTAATCCCAATGTGGAATAGCAATGTGGAAATGCCCTCAAAGATCAGAACTGTGGAAACTATTCTAAATTCATTGCTGACTACAAAGATGAAATTGGTGTATAGAATACACCGAATAACAAAAATATTACTCTAAACAGCTACCTTTCTCTTAGCCTAATGGGCATATCAGACTTTTACACTCCCATCAGAGGCCGTAATGAAGGAGAAAATGTCATGAGATTAATCACTGCTTCTGACAAAGAGCATAATAAAAACAGAGGGATATTAGAACTTTAAATCACTCTCATTACATTCTTAGCACCCGGCATCTGGCAGCTCTTCTTAAATGGCTTCCCTACTGGGCTGCTGATGCAGAGTCAGGGTCTTACTACTCATAGCAGGGCTCTTCTGCCATCCCCTAAAGGGGTTCTGTTTCCTAAATTGCAAGAAAAGATGACAGGAAGAGGGGACAGCCTTAGGTGAGGAGAACTCATTCAACTGCAAAAACCAGGATGCTACATTTTATACATATATAATGATGGCAAAGGACAATCTAAAATGTCTCCAAGGCTCTTCAAAACTCTTTTTTTTTTCAAACTGCAGCCTTCACTGTTTGGCTAACTAATATTTTCTCTCTCCGGAGTGTTGATACAATGCTGAGTAAAAGGAAAGAAACTTGTGACTAAGTAGACTTAATCTCCATGTGACAGAATGCCTTAATGGAAGACCTTCTTTCTTAGGTACCTGTCCCGTCATCACAGTATCCTTCTTCTGGGGCTGTCAGACCTTGAAACTAACTTGGAAATCTTCAGGGCTGCCATAGCAAGGGCGGTTGCTGCTGTGGGAACATAAGGGGCTGGGGTGGGTTCCTGCCGGCATTACTGCCAGTTCAGCATGCAAAACTTTTTGCATGCACGCTCCGCGCACATGTGCATTTGCACCTAAAAAGGTCTGTGCATGTCAGTGGTGGGTTCTGGACCCCGTTTCAACCGGTACAGTTGGAACGGACCTGGCAGTGTTCACATGGATGCATGCAATGTGCGTGCATGCATCTTAGCACCTCCGCGAGCCTCCGCAATGCTCCAGCTGCTTTGCGCAGCGTCACACATGTGCTGTACATGCCATGCACATGCGCGGAAGTGCGGAAGCCTTAAAAGACAGGTAAGGAGCTAAGGCGAGCAGGTGGGCCCACCGGAGCACCATACTGGAATGGTATCTGGTGCTCCGGGTAGGCTCTGGTACCCCCGTACTGGGATGTACTACATGCAACCCATCACTAGCGCATGTGCACAATGTTAGAAAAGGAAAAAAGGCTCAGCCCACCCATCCCAATGTAATATGCGAGCATTGCACATGCGCAGAAGGTGGTGCATATACGCAGATGCAGCACATGCGCTCACATTTGTGAACCGGTAGGGAAGGTAAGTGAATCCCACCGCTGGTGTCTGGTATAAGCCCATGATGGTTAACCTATGGCACAGGTGCCACAGGTGGCACGCATAGCCATCTCTGCTGGCATGCGAGCTGTCAACTCCAGCATGCATGCATGCATGTGCTGGCCAGCTGATTTTCGGCCTTCTGGAGGGCTGGGAGTCCATTTTCACCCTCCCCAGGTTTCAGGAAAGCCTCCAGAGCCTGGGGAGGGCATAAAATGGCCCCAACGGGCCTACTGGAAGCTTGTTCCGGTTGGCCTATTGGGCCCATTTTTCACCCTCCCCAGGCTCTGGAGGCTTTCCTGGAGCCTTTGGAGGGCAAAAACGGCCTCCCCTGGCCCCCCAAAGGAAATACCAAGCTCAGCTTGGAGGCAAGTAGTGCATGTGGGTGCACGCTTTGAATTATGGGTGTCAGCGTGCATGCACGCTATTGCACATGCGCCCTCGCATTTTTGGCACCCAACAGCAAAAAGGTTAGCCATTACTGGTATAAGCAGTAAAGTTAGTTTCCAGCACCCAGCCAACCTCAGCTGATCTTTATCCATTATCACTCCGACTCCATTATCTCTTGTAAGGGAGAAGAATAGAAAAAGAATGAAAGTAAAGGAGGACCCTGTTCATTTGCTGCACCTACACTCTGTAGTTCTGATTCTCATAAACCTCAAAATGTTTGGGATATTAAAGCATATTTACATTTGAGAATGGTTTCTCTGTGTCCGAAATGAGCTCTGGGGGCACAGTGGTAAGAGTGCAGTACTGCAGGCTACTTCTGCTGACTGCCAGCTGCCTGCAATTTAGCAGATTGAATCCCACCAGGCTCAAGGTTGACTCAGCCTTCCATCCTTCCAAGGTGGGTAAAACGAGGAGCCAGATTGTTGGGGCCAATAGTTGACTCTGTAAAACCGCTTAGAGAGGGCTGTAAAAGCACTGCGAAACGGTATATAAGTCTAAGTGCTATTACTATATTAGAATAGTGGTTCTGCAATTTCAATATCCCTCAATATATTATTGTTTCTTTTATTCATTAAATATGAAACTCAGTCAACTGAACATTCAAAAATGCATCACAAATACCATTGACTGGTAATGATGGTTGATAGGGGTGACTGCCAGCGTCCTAGGTATCAACCAAGTACACTCTTAAAATATATGATGTTCCTAGTAACACAGTTTTTTGCAGTTCCGCTGGTGTTATTGCAGGAAGCTGCAATTTCTTTATGTGTTTTGTAAAATTCAGCAATATATTATTATTATTATTATTATTATTATTATTATTATTATTATTATTATTATTATTATTATTATTATTATTATTATTGCATTATTGTTGTTGTTGTTGTTGTTGTTTATTGCATCAACAGAATTGTATCACAGCGGCCAGTTGTTTCGCCGGATTTGGCATTGATTACTAGTCGGGCCCCACCCAGGGGCCTAGGACGTCGTAACATATTTTCGTAATATACGTGCAGATCCAAGCATTGCGGCCTTTTGCATTTGACTGATGGTGATTTTGTCAAGTTTTAACTGTTTTAAATGTAATTCCAGTGCTTTTGGAATAGCACCCAGTGTGCCGATTACCACTGGAATTACCACTGCTGGTTTGTGCCATAATCGCTGAATTTCAATTTTTAAGTCCTGGTATTTTGCGATTTTTTCATATTCCTTCTCGGCGACCCTGCTATCACCTGGTATTGCAATGTCTATGATTGTAACCTTATTTTTCTCAACCAGTGTGATGTCTGGTGTGTTATGCGCCAGTATTTTATACGTTTGTATGCGAAAATCCCATAAGATCTTGACCATCTGACCCTCGACGACTTTTTCAGGCTTATGTTCCCACCAGTTTGTTGCTGTTGTTGTTGTTGTTGTTGTTGTTGTTATTATTATTATTATTATTCATATATTTAACTTAATAACAACAACCTATTAAAGTGCCAAGGCAAACAGTGTTGCAGGAGGAGAATGGGGAAGCCCTTCCAATACAGATATCCTCCTCTGAGATTAGGTCCACACATTATGCACAGAAATATTTCTCAGTCGCTGGAAGATTTGTTGAGCATTTCAGATGCTCAGAGATAATTCAGAATTTGTTCAGAGAACAAAATGGCAAACTTGAAAACTGCAGAAGCTGAACAAATTGTCCCTTAAAGTCTGCAGTATTTATTAGATGCCATGTAGGCTGGGAGGCAAGTTAACATAAGATGCCATTCTGGTTGTTTGAACAATGGAGCAATAATAGACATTTTAAAAAAAAGAATTAAAGAAAAAAATAATAGAGCAAGAACTTATTAAAAGTTTTTTTTTAATTTTCAAAACAAACACAACACAAAGAATCCTCCTTCTTTACATACTGTAGAAAGTGTATCAATTGGTTACAAAAAGCTTTCGTGAGTCTCTTCCACTGTCGTCACAAAATTCGTATTAACTCAAGTTCTAGGCTGCATCAACAGAGGGATAGAATCAAGATCACGTGAAGTGTTAATACCACTTTATAATGCCTTGGTAAGGCCACACTTGGAATACTGCATTCAGTTCTGGTTGCCACGATGTAAAAAAGATGTGGAGACTCTAGAAAGAGTGCAGAGAAGAGCAACAAAGATGATTAGGGGACTGGAGACTAAAACATATGAAGAACGGTTGCAGGAACTAGGTATGTCTAGCTTAAGAGAAAGAAGGACTAGGGGAGACATGATAGCAGTGTTCCAATATCTCAGGGGTTGCCACAAAGAAGAGGGAGTCAAGCTATTCTCCAAGGCACCTGAGGACAGAACAAGAAGCAATGGGTGGAAACTAATCAAGGAGAGAAGCAACTTAGAACTGAGGAGAAACTTCCTGACAGTTAGAACAATTAATCAGTGGAACAGCTTGCCTCCAGAAGTTGTGAATGCCCCAACACTGGAAGTCTTTAAGAACATGTTGGATAGCCATTTGTCTGGAACGGTATAGGGTTTCCTGCCTAGGCAGGGGGTTGGACTAGAAGACCTCCAAGGTCCCTTCCAACTCTACTATTGTATTGTATTGTATTAAGTATTTTAAATCAGATATTTTTATACATATTACCCTCATACCTCCATTTTCATTTGACTATAATTGTTTAAGCGTCCTTCATCTTAAAATGTACCAAGATTTAAAACCTGACCACATACTGGCATTTCATTTGTTATTTCTAATATCCTCCAATAACATTATATCCTTATGGCTTGTTCTGACTCAGAACTTAAAAACACATCACCACCCCTACCCTGCTAGTTTAAAAAATAACTGCTTCAAATATTTCAACAGCACAATTCATTTCTGAATGAAGTTAAGGACAGTATGGTCCTGCTTCTTAAAATTAACCCATTTCTGGATTCTCTATTAAATTTTCTTTAAAGTTTGCATGATTGGAGATAAAGCTTTGAATGCTGACAATAGTTTCCCTCTTGTGAGAAACAAAGCATCAATAGCATGACATGAATAATGGTTGCTCTTGAACTTTTAGCTTCCATGTATTAGCATACCTGAATTGTATTAACCCTGGTCTAGATGAGAAATAGCCCAGAAAGATCAATGCATAAAAGCAATCTAGTTTTCATCACAAACATTAAAGAGGAGATAGCACATGAAAAACAAACAGATGGATAAATTGCAACAAGGAAATTTGTAAAACTGGAATTTCCAATTAGAGTGTTTGCCTTAAGCTAAATATACAAAAGTTGTTGTTTCCCAAAAGCTACTTAAAGTATATCTGAGTCTTTTACTGGTTATCTTAGATGAGGAACAAAATTGTTCTGTTTTTTTTTTTTTTTTTTTTACAATAAACACATAACCACTTCATAGAATCCGATAATAAACCCAGATTTCCATATCAAAACTTCTCTTTCTCTTGTTATTCTAATGGAGGCTGAACTGGGACTGTTTTCCAGAAGAGAAGGGAGAAGGAGAGAGACAGAGAGGGAGAGAGACAGAGAGAGACAGAGAGACAGACGGAGAGAGAGAGAGAGACAGACAGACAGACAGACAGACAGACAGACAGACAGACAGACAGAGAAGCAGAGAGAGGGAGAGAAAGAGAGGGAGAGGGAGAGGGAGAGAGAGAGGCAGAGAGGCAGAGAGACAAAGAGACAAAGAGACAGATGGAGAGAGAGAGGCAGAGAGAGACAGAGAGAGAGAGGCAGAGAGAGAAGGGAGACAGAGAGACAGAGACAGACGGAGAGACAGATGGAGAGAGAGAGAGACAGAGAGAGGGAGACAGACAGAGAGAGAGAGACAGAGAGAGGGAGAGGGAGACAGAGAGACAGAGAGTGAATTGATTGCTGAACATCTCATAAGGTAATAAGCCAGATTGGGAATCGGGGTGGCTGAAATGGCCTTGGGCATCTTCCAGTAGTCAAATTCCCCTCCCAACAGTTACTAGTGAGTTGGGGCAGAAGCAAGAAGGTGACCTTCCATTGGAAGAGTCTGTGGGCAGATGGAGACTTACTGTGGGTTAATTTTACGTCCATGGGTGTCTTTCTAGGGCCAAGGTATACTTCTGATGAACATTGCTCCTCTGCCAGTTACCCTACAGGAATGCCAGGTTTCCTGATACCGTTTGACACAAAAGGAGGGTGACCCTAGGATTTCCACACCAACGTCTATAGGGCCAACAATGGGGAGGCGGCTTATCCCTAGCCTTTTGAATGCATTATAAAAGTCACCTTGCAACTTGGCTTCTGCTGCTTTGGTTCTCCATCTACCACCCTTCTCAAGGACTATTGTGGCCCTGGTCTTTTCCCAAAGATCTGGCTCAACTGGAACTGCATTGTAAGATGAAGGGCCAGCAGACAAGCACAACCAGCATTTTTGACCTAGGGCAGGGTCAGACTGATTAATTAGGCTTTGACCCAATTCCAGTATTCTTAACATATAGTTCCCTTTTCTCAATTGTTGCAGGGGTCCATTCTCCCTTTGTTCTATCCCACTCTTTACTGGGTTTGTCAGAGGCTTGTCCTTAGGTCTTGGGGTTGGCCTACAGTTCTGTAGACAAAGCGCCTTTGGCGGGAACGGACATGTCCCAAAGCATTCACACCCTGTGACCTGATCCTGCCCTGTTCCTTGGGGTTCTCAACATCCCCGGATCCTCCCTCAGGGGCAAGGGGGTTCACTTGGGCAGTCTCAGAACACTGGGAACTACTGTTCAGGATGTTATCATTCAGTAGGCTTTTTGTCAATAATAGGCAAAGCCACAAAAAGCTCATAATTGTCCTTTACATAGAACCTATCCAATCACAATTCTCTTAATCTACAAAATTACCACGTCAGGAAGAAGTTTATGGTTATATGTGACTTGGGAAAGGGCAATATCAGTCTTAAGTGTTCCACAAAACCACCCTTTGTTTGTGACATACAATGCCAACAGTCCTAGGACTAATACAGCACTACAGAGAGCCCACTCCCAGGTTTCCTCAAACTTAAGTGTCTCCAGGTGTTTCGTATTGCTCTTGTCACAATCAATGGTTTTTTGACTCAGCACCTGCCTTTCTGGGGAGGGGTCGATTCCAGTAGAATGAATATCCAACATAGCAAATCACATTAAGGGCAAGCACATTCACTAAAGCAACAGATAATGCAGTTATGGCTATGTATGCTCGACTTTCCATTTTCTGACAGGTGCCCACACTTCCTAATACATTTTATATCTAATAAATGGAACATTGTCTTCCTCCTCCAAATCTTCGGCCATACGTAAAGACATCAGCTTCCAGGGGCGATGCCAGTAAGGCCTCTTCTGCCCCGTATGTTGTTGCCCATTGCCAGTAGGACAGTTATAGGGGGCACTTCTTCAAGCATACCACTAAAGGACAAGTTTCATCCTGGTCTGCCTCCCAAGATTCGTCAGCAGCTGGCTTAACTTGAGTCCAGTAAATCCAAAACCTGGATTCCAACACTCTTACTGCAAGTGGAGAACACCTGACCACAATATACAGGCCCTTCCACTTAGGTTTCAAGTTCTCCTCCTTTCCAGTGTTTTACCTATACTTGTCTCCCACCTGAATATTATGACTAAAAGTGCTCAGAAGCAGTGGGCTAAGGGACACACAATATTGTTGGATTTCTTTTGCTTGTTTAATTCTCCCACCATTTGACTCACCTATGAGGCCCCAAGTTAGGCAAGAGGGTGGGCAGATTTAGGGCATTTGTCTGTTTCAATGTCACTTGAGGATTATGAGTGAAGAGAGATTGATACTTATAAATTAGTTGGTTGTCCAAAAGTCAATTTATTAGCTTCCTCTATCAGAAGAGCAGTGGCATTATATTATTCTTCGAGTCCACATACAAATTAAAAGGTTTCCCGAGGTTGGGAAGTCCCATAACAGGACCTTGAGACAATTTTTACTCCAAGGTTTCAAACGCTTGTTTCCATTCCCGCTCCCAAACAAAGGGTTCTTTTTTCACCCCTCTTTGTAAATTCATAGAGTAGTTTGGCTAGGAGGGCAAAATTTGGGATGCATTTCATCCTGTCTTTAGGTTGTTTTGCGCACAACAGAGATGGGCACTTTCTTTCCAAATAGCCCCATGAGCATGTAAAACTCTAAATACATATTTTTTGTCTGTGTAGACATTAACCATCTTCCTTTTGCCAACTGGGGGGCTCGTCCTCTAATCAGGCGTGGGATTCTAACTACTGATTCTTCCTCGTACAATTCTTCCAGCAGGTCCCCTGGCCTCCCACTCTTTCTGTCTAAGAGCCTCGGTGAGGAAAACTGTGTTTGCTCTTGCCTTTTGAAGTTCCTTCTTCTCTAAAATTTGAGCCCAATTACTATATCCTTTGTATGCTAATTCCACAAGTTCAGAGATGCTTTCCTGAGGCCCCCTTGGTCTTCTGTAATTTGGCTCTAATGTCATCTGCAGACTGACCAATGAAGATCATATTGACCATTCTCTTATTTTCTTCAGCCTCGGGATCTAATTTGGTATATTGCCTAAAGTTTTGATAAATACATTCTAAGAATTCTCCTGGGTTTTCATCCTGTGTCTGTTGAATTTGATAGACCTTCCCTAAGTTCTTAACTTTTGTCCAAGTCCTAACAAAACTAAGGTCCAATAGTTTTGCAGCTGAATGGACTAAGGTTCCCAGTCTGCTTCCTTCAGTAACTACATCCAGTCCGGATCTTTTGCATGATCCTTCTGCAAAGGCTTATTCATGGTTCCCTTCACCAGCCTTCTTTCCTCTGGGTTTAATAAAATTTCCATCAGACTTTGTATGTCTGCCCAAGTAGTTCAGAAAAATGGATGCAAAAAGGACATGCATCGCATCTGGATTTTCTCTATAATTAGGAATTTGATTTTTCCAATTATATAAATTAGCCATTGAGAATGGGGCATACATCCACATCTTACATAGCTCCTCCTCAACTCCTGGCAATAAAATTCCCTTAGGGGCAATTTGAGTTTTTGTTTCAACTGCTCTCTTGGACCAGGTATGTGGTCCACTTGATCTGTCCCTTCGGTAACCTTTTTGGTTTCCTTCCTCCTGGCCCCACCTAATGGGACCGTTTGTTCTTTCTAACCTTTTGTCTCCCTGGGTCTCCTACTTCTTCAGTGTCAACCATTCATGTCAAGGATACACAGGTGGAGGCACTGATGTCAGACTCTCTCTCTTTTCTTTTAAACAAAAACAAAAAAATCTTACACACATCAACAAAGACAAACACACAAGTTAAAACAACACAGGAACTAAATGTTTTGTTGAGACTCTCTTTTATTTTTCCTCCTTCAGGCTTGTTACCCATCCTGGTAACTGATGATATCTCAGGGTTTTTCTTTTCTAAGAGTGTTGTATCCTGTCCACCCAGGACTACATACCTTACAACTCTTTTCTTCTTCTTCTTCTTCTTTGTTCTGGGGTGTTCAGTGTCTTCTCTTTTCTAATTTTTTGGATCTCCCAGCAAGTGCTGGCATATTTTTAAAGATCAAGATGTATATAGTAATATGTATTGAAGAGGCGTTCGAGGAACGCTTCCTTCACCACCCATGTTCTATTTCTAAGACACTTGCCACTGACCTGCAGTCCCGGAGAATCATGGTCACCAACAGGGACTGCAGTGACTTAACCACCCACACAATTCTAGAGCCTCATTAGGATACGCCAGTTCCGTTAGGAAGGGATGCTATCCTGGACTCAGGGCGGTGATCGGGACCCCTCTTCCACTCTCAACTGAGTAGGTCTACAATTCCCACAATACTTGCCTGCAGGCGTCTTCTTTTCTCAGCCGGCATTATTTATGAGCTTGTCTTGATCTTATGGTACTTCTTGGATCGGTCAGTGTCCTCCAAGTGCCCAGGGGGGTCGTGAGTCTCCTCCCATCTCCCTCTTATGTCCAAATCTCACTTTACGTCCTGCCTTACTACCTGAAGTATTGTAAACTCCGGGCTCTATGCTTTAAAGATACAGAAGGATTCTAAGTTGTTCAATTGTTTCTGGATCCAATTCAAGATACTGGTTTTGATCCTTAAAGCCTTTCATGGCATGGGGGTCAGGTTATCTGAGGGATCACCTCTCCCTGATTACATCTGCCCTCCCATCAGGTCTGGCAGAGAAGGCATGCTGAAGTTCCCATCTGCCAGGGAATTACATCTGGTGGGTTCCAGGATTTGGGCCTTCTCTGCTGCAACACCTGCCTTGCAGAATTTTCTCCCTCCCATCCCTCTCAGTATTCCCCTTGTCTCTTGAGAACAGTATGGCTGTTTGCAATGTATTTTAATTGCAACAGTTAATCAGTCAGTCTCTTGTGAGATGGGCAACTATATAAATCTAATAAATAAATAAGAATAGCAAGGATTTGCAAAGGACTGCTAAGCCAGCCTTTTATTCCAAGACTAAATCCATCCATTTCCCTCAAACTTCCCTTATCGAATATACTTAATCTCAGAAGAAAAAGTTGACCAGCAAAACGATACTACATTGAAATGCAGGATATCCTATAAATTGGAGATACAAATCCAAAGCATCAATTTTTTCCGTCTTTTCTTGTGTTGACAGCCAGAGGCCTTAGGGGTAAGGGAGAGCAAACCCTATCTCTGTTCTGCTTTCTCCAGACTGAAGACTCTTTCAGCCTGTTCTTTACCAAAGAAATAAGAGTACTTTCTTTCTTTGTTTCCCCCTATTTTCCCTTTATCCACTATCATGAAGACTCAAAGAAGATTCAAACATGGTGGATGACTGGACACCATGAAAGCTGACACCAGCCAGAGCACAGAAAAGCTTAAGGAAATAGTGCAAAATTGGAACTGGCTCATTGAATCGCTAAGAGTTGGACTTGACTGAATGGATAACATCATCATCATCAACAACAACAACCCAAACATATTTTATTTTAAAAGGGAAGGAGAAGAAGGGTTCCACTCTCCAATGCCAGTTCCAGGACAATTAGAATGCATGCCTTGTGCAACTTCTTCTGGTTGGTCATGTGTATTTATTTGTTTATTTGCACCAACCTCTTTTCACTTTTAATTAACACTATTATTGACCAGAGCACATGTCTTGGGCTGTAGGACTCAAAGAACCATGGAAAGATATCAAGAACATCCCCTCTTGGATTCTGCCCAGGAAAACCACAGCAGCCTGAAGTACTTCAACCTTCCCTGCTGCTACTAATATCCCCATCAAGTTGACCTTTGCTGTGACTGGCATTTTACAATGTACAAGCCAGCAGGAGATGGTCAATCTTGTCAGCATTAATGCAGATGTGAAATGTGACTCGTTACTGTTCTCCTCAATTGATGAATAGGGGCTGGCAGTTTAGGCATAGTTCATCCAAATTGCCAGAGAGATGAAAAGTTGGAGTCCAGCAGGAAGAACTTGGTCCAGTTACATAAATTCTGTTGAAACATTCCATGAGTTGCCAGTGGGGTGGAGAGTGGATGAAGGGTAGATAGAGAAGGAGACAATTTGGGAAAGTCTGGCTTAAGGCAGTTCTCTTTCAATCTTGCTTTCTTTCTTTTCTTTTCTTTTCTTTCTTTCCTTTCTTTCTTTTCTTTTCTTTTTCTTTCTTTCTTTCTTTCTTTCTTTCTCTCTCTCTCTCTCTCTCTCTCTCTCTCTCTCTCTCTCTCTCTCTTTCTCTTTCTTTCTTATTTCTCCTTTTTTCTTTTTTTGTTCATTTCTTCCTTTTCTCCCCTGTCTGGCCTAACTCTATAAATGCTATTATTCTGATTGTTTCAGGTCCAACCTCTTCCACAAGGCCTCAAAACAAGGGGTAGAAAGAAGAGCGTCATGTGATGGAAACTAATCAAGGTGAGAACCAACTTAGAACCAAGGATAAATTTCTGACAGTTAGAATAATTAATCAGTGGAACAACTTGCCTCCAGAAGTTGTAAATGCTCCAACACTGGAAGTTTTAAAGAAGAAATTAGACAATCATTTGTCTGAAATGGTACATGGTTTCCTGCCTGAGCAGAGGGTTGGACTAGAAGACCTCCAAGGTCCCTTCCAACTCTTTCATTCTGTTGTTCTGTTGTTGTGTTTGCAACACAACAACTTACAGTTTCACTTCCAAAGAATATCAAAGCAAACTTTGCCAAGGCTGAAATAGTATTGCTATTGTATTCACCTTTTTTAGTGACCAAGAGTAATATTTGGACTTTGAATTGGTATACATAGCATCTTGCAAGGGAGAGATGCAAAAAAAAAAAAAGATGACCACCATAACCCTCCAATCAAATCCTGGCCTGTCATATGTAGGTAAAATATCAATGTATGTACCAAAATAGTGAGTCCTCAATCATATAACGGCCATCTGCATGTGGTTTTTTTTTTTAATTCCACCCTTGTGGTTAGGACCAAGCTGCAAAAAATTCAGTGATTCCGTGAAATTGAAGTGTGAATAAATACAGATTAAAATAATCACTCCCTAACTCCTTTAATAATTTGCCTTTCTACTGTTTTAAAATGACCACACTTTATTCAGAATACAGATAGTCCACAACGTTGAGATATTGGAACACTGCTATCATGTCTCCCCTAGTCCTTCTTTCTATTAAATTAGACATACCCAATTCCTGCAACCGTTCTTCATATGTTTTAGTCTCCAGTGCACTAATCATCTTTGTTGCTCTTCTCTGCACTCTTTCTAGAGTCTCCACATTTTTTCTACATCATGGTGACCAAAACTGAATGCAGTATTCCAACTGTGGCCTTACCAAGGCATTATAAAGTGGTATTAACACTTCACGTGATCTTGATTCTATCCCTCTGTTGATGCAGCCTAGAACTGTGTTGGCTTTTTGGCAGCTGCTGCACACTGCTGGCTCATATTTAAATGGTTGTCCACTAGGACTCCAAGATCCCTTTCACAGTTACTACTATTGAGCAAGGTATCATCTATACTGTACCTGTGCATTTTGAGATTGCATAAAATCTTTTTCAAATATCCATAAACCACCCTCCCAGTAACATTATAAATTAAAAATATTGCAAAAAAAACCCCTCTGTTTTCACTGCTTACTTACACATCAGGAAGGATAGCAGGGGCATCAAAGAATCAAGAAGGCAACTGTAACCATACAGCCAAAGCCCTGGCCTTCTTTTCTGTGTGTTGTGCATGTAAAATTGACAGATCTCTGACTGTATGGTTATCGCCATCTTCTTGACTTTTTTAACCTGCACATTCATTCATATATACATATATACATGCATACATTATGTACGTTTCAGCAAGGTCTCACTCGCCATCTTCAGCCCAAACCCAGCCTGAAGATGGCGAGTGAGACCTCGCTGAAACATTGTCAAGACAATCTCAATCTTACACGGGAAAAATACAACAAGACAAGCATATATATATGACACTGAGCTTGTCGATCAGAAAGGTTGGCAGTTTGGCTGTTCGAATCTCTAGCACTGTGTAACGGAGTGAGCTCCTGTTACTTGTCCCAGCTTCTGCCAACCTTGCAGTTCGAAAGCATGTAAAAATGCAAGTAGAAAAATAGGAACCATCTTTAGTGGCAAAGTAAAAACGTTCTGTGCACCTTTGGCATTTAGTCATGCTGGCCACATGACCATGGAGTCATCTTCAGACAGTACTGGCTCTTCAGCTTTGAAATGGAGATGAGCACTGCCCCCTAGAGTTGGGAATGATTAGCACATATGTGCAAGGGGAACCTTTAAGTTTACCATATATTCATATACAAATGACCCATTGGAAACCCCATATTAAAACAACGAACCTTATGTGCGGCCAGAATCTGAAAACAACATTTAATAAGGCGCAGTACTTGAGTGAAATGGTTTGGCTAAGATCGGCATATTTAGATTGTAGGGCTGATATTGAAATATAATTTTATTTTCTTACTTATTTATATATCAAATTATTGTATTTTACTCCAATTTCATTTTAAATTGCTTTTATAGGATTTCATTAATAAGTTGTGTTTGGAATTCTATATTTTGATATGGCCTATGGGCAAATAACTAAACTAAACTAAACTAAACTAAACTAAACCAAACCTAAACCTGCACATTTCTGAGAATACAATTCAAATTTCCAGGAGAAGAATACTCAAGTAGAAGAAGCTAAGAAATACTATGTGCTGCTCCCCCTCCACAATCTTCACATAAGGGGAACTTTTCGTATCTGAACTTGGGGATTTAGCAATTCCATCCCTCTCTTTAGAGAACTTCATCATCTCTTTCCTTATTTGGAGATAACACTGATTGGCTCATGATGTTCTCATGTTTCAAATCAAATAGAAGTCAATTACAGGCCAGTTTCAAACTGTTTGCTAGTGATTGGGGAAATGGCTCAATCAAATCCTTAAGCAGAACTGCTGTCAGTGCATGGAGTGGTGGGTGGGAGGGAATGGCTTGTTAGTAACAGTCTTAAAGTTGATGTGGACCAATGATGGTGAACTTTTTGAGGTAGGTGTATCAAAAATTTGGAATATGCCTAACTTGACTTCTTTAGAGTGTCACATCCTATCCCCTACACAAAAGAGAAACAATTTTTACATATACATTTATTTAAAAAAATAAAGTCCAATCATATTTGTCATCTTCAGGATCTGAAGTGTACCACAATATTCCATTAACAGGCCTCTATGGCCTACCTGAGACAGCTCCCAGTCACACAAGACATTCATTGTTTAAGCTACTTCAGAGAATGTTCTTCTGTAGCTTCTGCAGCCTCCAAAAGCCACATGAAAGCATGTTCCTTTCTCATGTGCTTTTCAGAGGCCCTGAAGGTTGTGCAAGAATCATATGACTTCTGGAAAAACCAGAGACTTCATGTGGGCACACCTCATTCTTGCACAGCCTTTACATCAGGGGTGAAATCCTCCCAGTTAGACTGAACTGGCAGGGATGATTGGCATCAGTTCTCCCAACCAGTGGCAAAAATCCCTGGTGACCTCACCCATGCCCACCTGGTCGCCCTGTTGCTGCTGACCTCTTTCGGCTGCTCAACCCACCCACCCAATTGCAGGCCCTCTCTGAGGGGACTAAAATTTCTCCCCCTGTCATCAAAGATAGAACAAGATGCACAAATCGGGATGACGGAAACCACAGCCACTCAGTCTTGGAGGAATTGAGCTTGAGCCTGTTCCTCTCCATCCAGATCCGCACAGCCTCCAGGCATCGGGACATCACATCGAGGGCATCGTTTGGGTGGTTTGGGGTAGAGATGAAAAGTTGGGTATCATCAGCATATTGATGATACCGTACCCCAAAACCACAGATGATCTCGCCCAGCGGTTTCATATATATGTTGAACAGGAGGGGTGAGAGAACCAACCCCTGGGGCACCCCACAAGTGATGCGCCTCATGGTCGATCCCTACCCTCCAGTCAACACAAACTGTGGCCGATCCAACAGGTAGGAGGAGAACCATCGTAAAACGGTGCCCCCCACTCCCAACCCCCCGAGTCGTCGCAGCAGGATACCATGATCGATGGTATCGAAAGCCGCTGAGAGGTCTAATAGGACCAGGACAGAGGAGCAGCCCCTGTCCCGGGCCCGCCAGAGATCATCGACCAACATGACCAATGCCGTCTCCGTGCTGTACCCAGGCCTGAAACCTGACTGAAACGGATCCAGGTAGACAGTTTCATCCAGGTACTGGGTAAGCTGACGTGCTACCACACTCTCGACAACCTTTGCTACAAAGCAAAGGTTAAAGACCGGATGATAGTTGGCTAAAGAAGCTGGGTCCAGGGATGGATTCTTGAGGAGGCGCCTCACCACTGCCTCCTTCAAGGTGGTGGGAAAGAACCCCTCTCTCAATGAAGCGTTGGTAATCGCCTGGAGCCACCCTCCTGGGAAGCCGAAACTAACCAAGAGGGACACTGGTCCAGCACACAAATGGCAGCACTGAGTCTCCCCATAATCCTGTCCATGCCCTCGGGGGTCACAGGGTCAAACTCATCCCAGATTGTCTCCACAAGATTCATCCCTGTCGACTCGCCCAAATCTACCCAGTCAGAGTCCAAGCCTGTCCGGATCTGAGCGATTTTATCCTGCAGATACTGAACAAATACTTCAGCCCTACCCTGCAAGGGGTCTTTTCCAGTTCCTTGGTTAAGTAAGGAATGGGTCACCCTAAACAGGGCGGCTGGGCAGTTATCTGCGGACGTGATAAGAGCGGAAAAATGTTGCCGTTTTGCTGCTTTTATCGCCACTAAGTAGGATTTAATATGAATTCTTACTAGTGTTCGATCAGATTCGGACTGGCTGGCCCTCCAACCACTCTCTAGGCTTCTTTTCTGGCGTTTCATCTCCCGGAGCTCCTCGGTAAACCAGGCAGCCACCTGGGATCGACACCGGGTCAGAGGCGCAAAGGCACAACGCGATCCAAGGCCCCAGTGGCCGCCCTATCCCAGGCTTCTACTAGGGCTTCGGTCGAGTTGTGAGCAAGGGATTCAGGAAAAGTCCCAAGCTCCATCAGGAACCTTTCAGGGTCCATCAGGCGCCTGGGGCAGAACCATCTAGTTAGTTAGAGTGACATCAAGTTGGCCATGCCCACTCAGTCACAGGACCCCACCACCAAGCCATGCCCACAGAACTGGTAGTAAAAAAAATTGAATTTCACCACTGTTTACATGCTTCAAAAACCACATGAAAACATGTACTTTTATTACATGACTTCTGGAGGGTCTGGAGCCATGCAAGAGAATATCCTATTCTCACATGGCCTCCACCTCCTTCCCCAAAAAACAGCAGTGGTGGAATTCAACCGGTTCACACCAGTTCAAGAGAACCAATTGTTAAATTACCCACCCAACACACTATCAAAGTGGATTCTGGGTGCCCTGTTGCAATGGAGAAATGGGCAACAGAGTAGCCAGCACGAGAGAAGGAGAAGGCCGCTTTCCCTCTTTCTTCTCCCTGCTCCTCCTCTTTCCCTTATGCCAGCAGCTTTGTTTCTCATTTCTCCATTGAAATGCAACGCCCAGGATCCACTTTGATAGTGGGGGCATAATTTAACAACCAGTTCCCTCGGGGTCAGGTTGACCATTGCAGGAGGTTCATCCCACATGCGTGGTGGAGCTGAGGATGGGGTTGGGCCATGCCTCCCACAACAGCCAAACTGACCCTGGGTGAACCGATGGCTAAATTGTCTGAATCCCACCACTGAAAAACATGTGAGAATGGGGGTGCTTTCAAGAATAGCTGTCTGATGTTGGTGAACCCACACATGTCATAGGTTTGCCATTATTTGGTGTAGTAGACTATCAGCAAACCAATTAAGGAAGGGAAGGGGCGGGGAGAGGTGGGAAACTTCTACTGTCTCTGTCCTGAGAGCTAAATGAAATGCATGCACTTTAGAAAGAGAAATAATAGAAAGAGAAATGCTGTAATGCGAAGAATTTCAAATAGATAGTGCTAATGCAATTTACATAAATCCATAATGCATTTTCAAAATGCAAAATACTCTAATTCAATAATGTCTCCGATGATTGCTGTAATAACTTTGCATATTTGTAAATTGTATCAGGATTTACAGTTATTTGTGGGTTGGATATATGTGCTTGTTTATTATTTTCCAAATACTGGATTAAAAAAAAAATTGATGCCTCTGAAAAGGAATGTATTTTATCTCTTCAAAATAAATTAATTTCGATCCAGATAGAAAATTGAGTGCTGGAGTGTATGCGAAGTTGCGGATCTGCATGGATGTGAACCCTCTCCCCATTAATTTTGTGTGTACGGAAGAACTTGAGCTGCCCCTAAACACGCAGCCCTTTTAACATTAGACTAGGATTCTTGTGACCATTTGTCATTCTCCATGAAATCTATAGTAAAAGAAATTAAATTGAGAATTTCTATATCTTTTTCTAATATTTTTTTCAAGTGCAAGTATCCAACATTAATAGGAATCATAATTCTATTTTTCTTTAAAGTGAACTATTTTTCCCCAGTGCTTATCCTGTCTTGCAATTTAATGAAAGTATGGAAAAAAGGGGGAAGGCTGAAGAAATGATTGTGCAATGCTCACTGGAGAAATGATTGTACACGAAAGAGAGAACAATCATATCTTTTGCTAGCCGTGATAGTCCACCCATGTGAAGCTCGTTGAAACTCTCTTCTTCTCTCAAAGATACTTCAAAAGGAATTCTTTTTCAAATTGAACTTGTGGGGGGAAATGAAAGATAATCTTTTTGCCTGACACTATTTTCTTGCACTTCTGCTCTTTTGCAGGATTTATATACTGCTTTACAGTGCTTTACAGCCCTCTCTAAGTGATTTACAGAGTCAGCATATTGCCCCCACCAATTTGGGTCCTCATTTTACCCACCACAGAAGGATGGAAGGCTGAGTCAGCCCTGAGCCTGGTGAGATTTGAATTGCCAAATTGCAGGCAGGCAGCAGGCAGCACAAGTAGCCTGTAGTACTGCATTCTAACCACCAAGGCTCTTTACTTACTACCACCTTTGATGATCACTAGGGGGCAGGCAAGAGATACAGAACATATCTCTTTGGTGCCACCTAGTGGATATAGGTCAGAGTCAAGTCTTCAATCCATAGTTACATTTTTTTTAAAAAAACAATAAAATATTCAGCAGCACAAGAAGACAGGATGTTTTTAAAAAACAATAACAACATCAATTATTTGCAGTACTACAGAAAATGGGGAAAATTGCACCCCTTAGAGAAAACGCAGTGCCATGCGTGCCAGTTAGAAGTGGTTTTTCATGCTACATTATGTTGAGCAGGGTATGAATTTCAACTGAGGGAACCTATCATGGATCTTAGGATGTTGCATATTTAAACTCTGTAGAGAGTAGCATGACCTAGATTGATTCCATGTACATCATGCGGTGTAGAGAAAACAAAATTAATTTTTGTGCTGCTCCTGGAAGAGAGGGGAAAATAAAACGGCAGCTGTATAGAAAAGCTTTGGGATATTCTTTAGCACCATAGCTGACCTCTTTTCTCTTTTCCAATCAATGCATTGGCCTACAGCAGCTACCTACCATGAGAACTATGGGGATTGAAAGCAAATCTGTTGAAAATAAAGATCGTGCTGCCAGCTGGAGTTTTGCTTTACCAAATCCCATTCTGCCATGTTTTTATTTCTAGGTAAAATAATCTGTCCTAAGACAAAATAAGGAATATATTAGACATTAGTAGAGATATCTAGAATATAGATCATCCTTCCACAACTTGGATATCATCTTGGTGTGTGGAGTTTAATGTGCAGAATTACATAGAAAGCTGGGCCAATATAGAGAATTCTGACAAGTAAAGTCTATGCAACTGGAAATACCTATAGGCAGATATAAATTTGGAGGTATCAATTTCTAAAATACAATAATTAATCAATTAAAGTTTTAGGTAGGTAGGTAGGTAGGTAGGTAGGTAGGTAGGTAGGTAGGTAGAGAGGGGGGGAGAGGGAGAGGGAGAGAGAGAGAGAGAGGGAGGGAGAGAGAGAGATGTAGATGTAGACAGACAGACAGACAGACAGACAGACAGACAGACAGACAGACAGAAGTGTGTGAGATAATCTATCCTTAATTTAGTTTAGATCCTTTAGTTCCCACTTTAAAAAAGCATTATTCAGCAGAATAGGCCCTTAAACAAGATTCTGATTTTTTTTTATATCAACAAAAATAAATCCAGCTAGGATACTAGAGGGGTTCCCTGGCATATAGAATTAGAAGGTTTTCATAATTCACTTGTGCTTAATATTTCCACTTCATAACTTGTCCCATTACTTATCTTTATTATCCCAAATGTTGTCAGGAAAGATGATAGTACTGCAAGGCAGATGATTTAAAAGCAATGGTGAAAAATTGGCCCATGAGGCTTCACAGAAAGAGCAGAAACAGCAGGAACTGACTACCATCAAAGTAGCCAGGGGGATAAAGGTGATTTTTATAGTTTTCCTTCTTTCTGGCTCACTCTTGTCTTAATTAATCACATTTTATGTCACCTCCAAGGAGTTTGTGGTGATTTCCATAGTTCCCCTCCATCACCTTTATCCTCACAGCAACCTCACAATGTTGATTAGGCTGATAAAAAGTTACTCACCCAATCAGCATCATGGCTTACACACGATTTAATCTTTTTGTCCTCCTCAAAGTCATATGGTCTTGTGCAGAGGGAAAGGTAGCTTCGATTGCATAAATAAAGAAAAAGGTGCAAGCAACCTCCCTCTCTGCCCTGCATTCAGGTTAAAGATCAATCTCACTTCGCCTGCAATTGGGTGCAGAGGAGAATCATAGATTTAGAAAGATCCTTGGGGCCATCAAATCCAACCTGTTATTCAGTTATATTGGCCACCAGAATGCATCACATGGCTAATTTAATCCCTATGGGGGCCATCACAGATGGTAGCCAGTTGTTACTCTTTGGGAAATTTGAATTCACAGAACTTTGACTATAAACAATGCATTAGCTCTAGAGCAAGGGTGTCAAACTCGATTTCATTAAGGGCCACATTAGGGTTGGTTTGACCTCGAGGCACTGGAGTGGGTGTGGTCAAGTGGGTGTGCCCAGCTCAATGTCACTCATATTGGGGGCTCCTGTGGTGGCCTGAGTGCTCTGCTAGTGAAAATGGGCTCCCAAGGTCCATTTTTGGCTGCGACGGGCTCCTGAAAACCTCTGTGAATGAAAACAGAGCTTGGGAGGGCTGCATGTCGCCCTCCTGAGCTCCATTTTTGCTGGTAGAGGCACCATGGGCCAGATCTAAGCACCCCATAGGCCGGTCCAGCCCACGGACCTTGAGTTTGACACCCCTGCTCTAGGGTATCAGCTGTAGATTTTAACCGGATTAACGGCTGCTTTGGAATTGTGGTGTCAGAGAAGACTCTTGAGAATCCCTTGGATTACAAGGAGATCAAATCAGTCAATCCTAAAGGAAACCAACCCTGACTGTTCTTTGGAAGGACAGATACTTTATCCACCACATGAGATGAGAGGATTCATTGGAAAACGTTGATGCTGAGAAAGGTCAAAGACAAAGGAAGAAGGGGAAGGCATAGGATGAGATGGTTATATAGCAATGATGGTGAACCTTTTTTGGGTCCCGTGCCAAATGCAGGGGGAGGGGGGTTGTGCCACACCCATAATGCTATGCACATGACCCCCCCCCCCCCGTGCACATGTGCATGCGGCGAGTGCCACATGCACAAACCCCTGCTTTTGGCACAGTTTTTTTCACCCTCCCCAGGCTCTAGAGGCTTTCTAGGAGCCTAGGGAGGGTGAAAACAGCCCCCGCCCCCACAGATGCCCCCTGGAAGCCTCAGAAGCTTCCCTGAAGCCTCTGGAGGGCAAAAAACGGACCTACGGGAAAACTGGAAGTTCAGGAATGATGACTTTTGGTTTGCCCGTAGGGCTGATTTTTGACCTGGGGAGCCTTCAGGAGGCTTCCCTGAAGGCTCCGGAGGGCGAAAAATGGACCAACGAACAAACCACTTTTGGTTTGCTCAGAGGTCTGCTTTTTGCCCTCTGGAGCCTTCAGGGAAGCCTCCTGAAAGCTCCTGAAGGCTCCAGAGGGCAAAAAAATGACCTATGGGGAACCTAGAAGTTTGAGAATGATGACTTCCACTTTCTCCATAGGGCCGATTTTTGACATCTGGAGCCTTCAGGAGGCTTCCCTGAAGGCTCCAGAAGGGGAAAAATGGTCCTACGAGCAAAGCGGAAGTCTGTTCCTGAACATCTTGTTTGCCCATAGGGGTGGTTTTTCACCCTCTGGAGGTTTCAAGGAAGCCTCCGGAGGGCAAAAAATGGCCTCAAAAGAAGGCCGAAGTCACTGGCCAGTGCGTGCACACGTGCTGGCCAGCTGACGGGGCAACGCCTCACGTGTCCTTAAAAATGGTTCCACGTGCCACCTGTTGCACGTGTGCCATAGGTTCGCCATCACGGTGATATAGGGTTATCAACACAAAGAATATGAATCTGGGCAAACTCTGCAAGGCAGTGGAGGACAGGGGAACCTGGTGTGCTATGGCCCATGGGATTGCAAAGAGTTGGACACGATTTAGCAGCTGAGCAACAACATAAGCAGAACATTAGGTTCTGACACTCACATGATTTCAGGAGAGGTATAGAGCGCCAATTAGAACGTATATTCAGTCCACCTTCCTTACATTTTTAGAACAGAAGGGCATAAATGTTACAGCCAATGCACATGGACAAGGCCCTACATAATTTCTACCACTATCACCCCATTGCAGGGAATGGGTATGTTGGTGGGTGGTATTTCTTTATTTTTACCTATCATATATCCTGGGTTGTGTTTTCCATTTTCCTTATGATGTTTTCAGTGGTTTATTCTATATATTTCTTTCTGCAGCTCCATAGCCAGGATAATGCATGCAGGGCAGAGGTGGGCTGCTGCTGGTTCAGCCCAGAAGCTTCACCCACCCACCCTTTCTGCATGCACAGAAGTATCACGCAGGAGCACAAATTATGGGAGCATACCCGAACCAGTGGTAAAAAAAATTAGCAACCCATCTCTGATGCAGGGCAGTGGTGGTGACATTCAAATTATTTTACTACCAGTTCTGTGGGTGTGGCTTGGTGGGCATGGCAGGGGAAGGATACTGCAAAATCCCCATTCCCACCCCACTCTGGGGCCAGTCAGAGGTGGTATTTGCCCGTTCTCTGAACTACTCAAAATTTCTGCTACCGGTTCTTCAGAACCGGTCAGAACCTGTTGAATTTCACCTCTGATGCAGGGGGTATAACTGTTTGCCAAGCCATTCTACTGATGCTGCAAATCACTAGTAAGGGAAAGCTCTCTGAGAACTTAAGGGCAGGATCTCTTTGGTGGACTTGTGATAAAGCAAAGAAATACTGGAACCAGATTCATGTTATAATGCAAAAGATTCTTAAAACTGATACAATATTGAAAGCGGAGGTTTTCCTTTCAGGATTACTGGATAAAAAGTTGGAGGGGGAATTTATATATATATAGCTGTGCTTCTACTTGGAAACCACTTTTGGACTTTGTGCTTGCAACAGAAAAAAAAAAAGAACTTTGTATTGTCTGTATAGAAATGGCTAATACTTTTTAAGCCAGTAAAGTAAAAAGTTGAAGCTGCAATTCTATTTTGTATTTTATTGTGCTGAAAAATGTTGAAAGTCAATATTTTCCCCCTTTACCCTACACTTTCTCCTTCCCCTTTTTTTTCCCTTTGCGCTTTTCCTGCTATTTTTATTTTCATTTGTATTTTATATCGTGATGATCTTTAATAAAATTCTTGGCGGGGGGGAGGAGAAGAGGGCAGAATGTTCATCTGACTACTGTTAGACACACTTTCATCAGCTCTTATCTCAAAGCCATTGGTCCAGTAAACTGAACTGCCTGGATTAATTCAACTTCCTATTATATGTTTTGATTGATGCGGTTTACTGTTCTGAATTTTTTAAAAAATAAATCCAGAGCATCGAGTTGACCACTGAACTGTACTTTTGGCAGCCTGAAATGTCTGGAACCACCTTGGTTGTCTTTTGCCAATAAATACTGAACTTCCCCAATAATGTAGGAACTCTTTGATCAATGAAAGATGGGAAAGTTTAGAGCAGTGATAGCGAACCTTTTTGTCATCGCCTGCCCACACCCATAATGCAATGCACACATGTTCAAAGATATATACAACTGTGCAAGTTTGCATTTGGCTCAAAATATTAGAGATTAGAATTTTTTTTTCATTTCAGAAGACATAGCTAATGGAGATTAGCCTGGAAATAAATACATGGGTTGAGTAAAGCACTTAACTGGGTGTACATACTATATACCACTCTTCCAAAGTCTATTAAATTCATTTTTAAATTCATTATACGAAACTGTATGTATACTAACTGCCTGCTGATGGACACATTTCCTCATAATTATTTTTGAACTTTTGAGTTTCACCAAGTTTAGACCCCAAAAACGGCCATCATACACTACTCCTAGAATGTCCAAACTTTTTATTTTTATTTATTTATTTGTCAAATTACATTGCTGCCCATCTCACCAAAAGCGACTCTGAATGGCCATCTGTTTTACAAATCCCTGTGCTCTCTGTTTTAAAAATTAGAGGAGTTAAACATATCCCAGCCACAAAGAAGTTATTTGAGATCAAAATGCTAGCATAGATCCATACAGTACCAAATAATATCCATAAATCGATTTTACCATGTATGAAGTCATTCAGTCTTAACTTTTAAGGAAATTGCTTGGGTTTCTCACTATGTATCTCTGTGATATACTCACACTGTATACTCACACTGATAATGAAGTTAGTAACTGATATGTGCAAGCAATATCCAGGTGCAGGCTAATCACCTTCTCACAAGAGACAAGTTTCCTCCCAATTAGAAGATAAACTATTTTGGCTTGCCTAGTTTCAGATTTAAAAGCAAAAGCAGCCCTTGAAATTAATCAGAAGTCAGAATGGCATATTCCTTCAATCTTGATTTCTACCTCTGATTAACATTAAACAGTTTTGTTTATTTTGGTTTTAGGATGGACTTAACCAAACGTTTAAAAGGTTACGGATTATCCTTCGAAAAATTTGGCTAAAACTAATAGGTGCCCATGGGGATCCCTAGCGCCGTGTAACAAAGTGAGCTCCCATTACTCATCCCAGGTTCTACCAACATAGCAGTTTGAAAGCATGTAAAAAATGCAAGTAGAAAAATAAGGACCACTTTGATGGGAAGGTAATAGCGATCCGTGCACCTTCGCCAGCCACATGACCATGGAGACATCTTCGGACAGGCTGGCTCTTCGACTTTGAAACAGAGCTGCACACCGCCCCCTAGAGTCGGGAACAACTAGCACCAGTGACGTGCAGTCAGGTGAGGCAAGTGAGGCACAGCCTCACCACTCTCATCATGAAAAAAAAAAGTAAAAGGAAAAAGCTGAGCTAGTTGCTGCCTCACCGTGGATGACTCTGCTTAACCTCACTGGTGCTCTCCCTCCCCAAGTGTAGTGACTTCCTCCCCAGGCCCCCATTCATTTCTCTCACACACACACACAGCTGGATAAAACTATATAAAAAACTAGCCCAGCTTCACTGATTACAAGTTTGAAAAGGCAACGTGGCTCCGCCTGCAATCAAACTACACTTGGGGAGGGAGAGCACAAGCGAGCACTGAGGAGACCACAGGAGGAGGCAGGAAGCCAGGCAAAGAGTCATGCTGTAGTACACACACTTCCCCCCAGCCTCTTTCTTTTGGAAGGCTCGGCTTGGCTCCCCTCCGGCTTCTCTGCCTCTCCTCTCCCCCAGCCTGCCAGCAGGAGGTGGTGGGTGGGCTTTATTGTGTTCCAGGCATTTCCCACCCAGACAGCAGGCTGCATTTGCAATGGTGGAGGTGTTTGGGAAAGGCAGCAGGGGAATAGGGGGGGGGGGATGGCAGAGGAGCTGCTTTCAAGCCATGGAAAAGATATCCAATCCAACTTTTGTGTGTGTGGGGGTTTGTTTGAGAGTGAGTGAGAGAGGGAAGGGGTAGGAGAGACAGTCCAATCCAACTTGTGTGTGTGTGTGTGTGTGTGTGTGTGTGTGTTTGAGAGAGGGGGAGGAAGGGAGAGAGGGAGGAAGGAGGGGAAGGAGAAGAAAAAGAAAAAGAAAGAAGGAGCAAAGGAGAAGAACAAATGCTGTCGCTTTAAATTGGAACTGAGCATGCCTGGCTGTGGAATTCTGGGAGTTGAAGTCCACAAGTCTAAAAATATTTGAAACCCAGCACTGTGTCAGTGCCTCACCAGTCATAAACCTCACCACACGTCACTGACTAGCACATATGTGCAGGGAAACCTTTACCTTTCCTTTATTGGGTGCCCACAAGGGTGGCCTCTTTCTTCTTGTGGCCTTTTTGTAGTCTGTTGGATACAAGTATAAATTATGATTCTATGGATTTTTTTATTGAAGCAGTTGCGATATTGAGCTATGCATTCAGCCAATAGTACTGGGTATGGACTCTTAGATGAAACACTGGCAAGTTAGGCAATCACTTGAATGCAGTCATTTATTTACTTTGTTCAAATCAATCAACTGAATACTGTTCTTCGGCATTGCAGAGTTTTAGTGAACTCTGCTAGTGAACTTTAATATTTTATCCTCAGTGGTTCTTGATGGCCGATTTAAGGAGATGGTTTGATGCCAAGGGTTAGGCCCTTAGGGTGATGAATTGCTGATCCATGTTTTATTATTCTCGTGCAACATTTTAATCATATCTCTTAGGGAAAAATTCTCCTGGACAAACAGTGTTTTGTCCAATCAAACTTTTAACATAAAGTTCATAGTAACCAAATCAACAGCAAGCAGCAAGTATCTAATTTTCTTTTTCCTCGTTTTCACTCCCTCTCTTCTATATTTTGTTTAGCTGGCAATTTTGTATTCGGCGGTATGAAGATATTATAAATGTTAAAAGGTAAATCAATATTGCCTATCCCCCCCATTATACTTTCTGTTATGTCAACATGACTCTGTGGTATCTCCAGGATCACCACTTCCTGGTAGAGTCAGCCTCTGTGCTTATCTCAGTGTAAAAATTTCAGATAGAATTATAAGAAATAAATATATATATAGTGCAAATGGAGTTCAAAACCAGCTATTTAATCCAAGACTATTTACTAGATGAATAATAGAAGCAAAATTTGAACGAGTAACTTACTAGCTTGCTATCTATGATATTATTTCCATAGCTGTAAAATGAAATAAAGTTTACACTGAAGTTAAGAGCATTCTCAAATCAACATGTAGTTGTATTTATAAAGGTAATCCTCCTGTTACAAATGTAATGGAGCCTGCCCATTCCATAACCTGAGGATTTGTGTGAGTGAATCTCATACCTTGAATGGGATCACTCCCTCTTTTCACCCATGCATTTGATAATCGAATACGAGGCTCGCTAAATGCACATGAGGTATTTCAGGTTGGGGAAGGCCATGGGGGACTACTGATGAAACAGGCCACCTGCCTAAGACCATTCAAGTCTTCCCCAACCCAGTGAAATATTTCATGATCCCCAAATTTTTTCCCCCAACCTGCCACACCAGGTCACTTCCCTTGTGAAGATCTAGCAAGCAGTCTACTCCCCAGCCTCATGTACCATTCTACAGTTCTGTTCTGGCCTCTGCAGGCCTCCCCTGGTCTGTTGCAGACTGAAATGGAGCCTCCCAGAGCTGTACCGGTCCTCCAAGACTCCGTTTGACCCTCCACAGGCCTCCCCCGGCCCATTGCAGGCTGAAATGGAGCTTCCGGGGGCCAGATCCAGTCCCTGGAAGCTCCATTTCATGGGGGAGGCCTGCAGAGGGCCAAATGGAGCTTTGGAGGGCTGGGTCCAGCCCATGGAGGCTCCATTTCAGCCTGAAAGCCAAGGGAGGCCCACAGAGGGGCAAACAGGGCTTCTTAGGAGCAGATCCACCTCTCAGAAGCTTCATTTCAGCTGGAAACATGCAGGATGAATTTTGCAGACGCTCTGTGGTTCTTTGTAAGGGCGAACAACTGAGGTGATGTTGCAAGATTCATAGTTTCGGGCCTTGTTTGGAAATACTAAGGGGTGCTGATCGGGGGTGAAATTCAGCAGGTTCTGACAGGTTCTGGAGAACCAGTAGCAGAAATTTTGAGTAGTTCGGAGAACCGGCAAATACCACCTCTGGCTGGCCCTGAAGTGGGGTGGGAGTGAAGTTTTTGCAATACCCTTTCTCTAAGAATGGGAAGGGAATAGGGATTTTGCAGTATCCTTCCCCTGGAGTGGGAAGGGAATGGAGATTTTGCAGTGTCCTTCCCCTGCCACGCCCACCAACCCACGCCCACAGAACCGGTAGTAAAAAAAAATTGAATTTCACCACTGGTGCTGATGGAGTAACTTTGAACATTCGCTAAGGGAATGTTCATAACCCAGAGATTACCTGTACACCTTAGTTATAATCAGTGTTCCCTACCTCATGCCATAGACCTTACTCTCTATTGATTAAGTGGAACACAAAAGCTTGTGTCTTGATACATTTTTTTCATCTTTAATCTGCTT
Organism: Natrix helvetica; assembly: GCF_964273705.1. Lineage (NCBI taxonomy): Eukaryota > Metazoa > Chordata > Lepidosauria > Squamata > Natricidae > Natrix > Natrix helvetica. Next base: position 24,687,211 of record NC_138548.1, on the reverse strand, counting down.
CAAGAAAACAGGAACAGGTCTAGTGTAGTCCCTAGTAACAGCAGAATGTTTTTAAGAAGTCCAGTTTTAAAAATCCTTTGGATATTCTCAAGTAACCACTTAATTATTGTAAACTTTGTCAATGGTCAACAACAGTTATTCATAGGACAGAAAGTAGGGATAGCAATAGAAAAGAATATAAGTAGGTCAGGATTGAACTGTGGGGTCTTTGGTTCTCTCTGAGATTGGTTGTTGTCTTGCAAATATTTCATTACCAAACTAGGTGTCAAAACTGACTCAGCTTCATCGTTGTCCATACCTGACTTCTGCTCTCAGATGCCAAACAGAAAAGGGAGTGGGGGTTAGAAAATGCCTAGGGAGGAGGGTGGGCTCAGAAATGCATGAGAGCCTTCTGTCATCTGAGAAGAGATGCCCACCAAGGTCAAAATCTCGACCTTCCAAGTCGAGAGTGTTGCATGTAATTGGTGGACAATGAACTGTGGCCCAGGGGAAAAAAGGGATTTTACCCAGGTGGGTTTTCATGGGAAAACCTCAGAACTGACTAGATAAATAAAGTTTTACTCTTGGTGCACTCACTGGACCAGAAGTTCCTTTTTTAGAATATGCCAACTGGGACGGTTGACATTAGGTAACATCATCATGTTCCCTGATGATGCACCGATGATGTTACATAGTTTGGTAATGAAAGAAAGCACCAAGGACTTCAAAGTTAGGATTGCTTTCAAAAGCTTTTTGGACAATGATGTCATAGCCTTAATGTCATAAATTTCACCGCAGGCAGAAAGGTGAAAACCAAAATTTCCAAACTGCTGGAAAATGTGCAGAAAGTATAGTTTTGCTTCTAATTTCAGATTATCCAACTCCAGTATGGTACACTTTCATTATCTCGGAACTCATCATTATGGAAGTTACCCTCCCAACACATCAGGAGGCTTCCAATTTGTGGAAATTTGTGCTTATCTGATTTAAGGCCTGGGAGACAGGGCTTTGGCAATCATCCCCAAGAGGCATAATTTAAAACAGGCAAGGCTCATAACTCTCATTTGTTTGCTAAGTGTTCGTTTCTAAGCAATAAGTTAAAAGGCAACAAGCAAGGAAGGTATTATGCTGCAATGCATTAAAAGCAACACTTTAAAAAAAAATCTTGCCCAGCTGCTTTTCCCCCCCACTGTGGCCCCTAGGAAGCCCTTCCCCAGAAGGGAATGGAGGCAAGGAACTTTCCATGATCAGCTTCTGGTGTTTCCATTTGTTTCTACATCTGAGGTTCTTATTATCTAACTATTCTTAATACCAACCAGTTCTCCCTAAATGTATCTTGTAGGTTTCAAAGCAAGCAATTTCTACTGGGAAATTTAGTAATTTATAGAATCATAAAGATGGAATGGGCTATTTGGACCATTAAGTCTAATCTTTTTTCAATGAAGGGATTCAAACTGAAGCATTTCGAAGAGAAAGCTGTCCAGCATCTGTTTGATTGTTCCACTGAAGTGGATAGTTCACTGTCAAATGGCTCTTATTGTGACCACTTTTTAACATCTTCTGTGACTTAAGACTATTATTCTGCAATCAATACTCATCAAAATAGATTGTGGTCTTCTCCTCTGCATAGTCTTCATGCATTTGAAGGTAATTACTATATTCCGCAGTTCTCATCCAACCACCATTTTCAGAGTCTTCTGCTTGAGCAGGAGGTTGGACTAGAAGACCTCCAAAGTTTGTTTGTTTGTTTGTTTTGTTTTATTGGATTTATATGCCGCCCTTCTCCCAAAGGACTCAGGGCAACGTACAGCATTAAAAAACACATATTACAAAACTTAAAAGAAAATTAGAAACAATCCAAGAAACAAACCAAATTAATATAACACTAACATTTAAAAAATTAGATAAAATTAACAGGCCAGGCCGGCTTGCTGGAAAAGCCAACTTTTTATGGCGCGTCGGAAGGACCAGAGGTCAGGGATTATGCAAAGCTCTGGGGGCAGCTCATTCCAGAGGGAAGGCGCTCCCACAGAGAAGGCTGTCCCCCTGGGGGTTGCTAGCCGACACTGGCTGGCCGACGGCACCCTGAGGAGGCCAACTCTGTGGGATCGTACTGGACGGTGGGAGGCTACTGGTGGCAGTAGGTTGTCCCGCAGGTACCCTGGGCCTAAGCCATGGAGTGCTTTAAAGGTCATAATTAATACCTTGAATCACACCCGGAAAACAACCGGCAACCAGTGCAGGCCGCCTAAAAGGGGTGTAACATGGGAGCACCTAGGTACCCCATGAGACGCACGCAGCCGCATTCTGGACCAGCTGAACCCTCCGGGTGCTCCTCAAGGGCAGCCCCATGTAGAGAGCGTTGCAGTAGTCCAGGCGAGAAAGGACGAGGGCATGAGTCTCTTCCAACTCTATTCTGTATTTTAACATAATGACTTCCCTCCATTTTATTTTGTATTTCTAAGTTTCCAGCCCTTGATTATTTGTTGCCATTTTCTCAACCCCTCTGAATTTGTCTGAATCTTCAAATGCTTCACAATCTTGAACATGGTAATGAGATGGAATCAAGCCAGGAATAGAACAGAACAGAATATAATATAAAATAGAATAGAATATAAACTTTATTGTCACTTCAAATGTACACTAATCAGCACATCTTAAAATGAAATTTTGTTGTATTCAGCTCTCAAAAGATAACCATTATGCATATAGCCTTATACGCATATCTATATTGAGCCGTGGTGGTGCAGTGAATGCAGAATGCGGTTACTGCAGGCTTCTTCTGCTGACTGCCAGCTGACTGCAATTTGGCAGATTGAATCCCACCCATCAAGGTTAACTCAGCCTTCCATCCTTCCAAGGTGGGTAAAATGAGGGCCCAGATTGTTGGGGGCCAATCTGCTGTCTCTGTAAACCGCTAAGAGAGGGCCGTAAAAGCCCCGTGAAGCGGTATGTAAGTCTAAGTGCTATTGCCATATGACACAGAGAAACATCACAGTCTAGCTCGATACATATGCAGGGTGGGGCGGGAAAAGACTCCTGTGAATTTACAAGATGGATGGCATAAGGATCAAAGCTGCTACAGAATCGAGTAGTCCTATTATAGGTACTTCGAAACCTCCTCCCAGAGGGGAGCAACAGAAACAGACCTTGAAGTGGGTGGGTGGGGGGGTCTTTAACAATGCTTCCGAGCTCTAAGCACATAGCACTTATAAGCATGATCCTGAATAATGGGAAATGAGCTTCCTATAATCTGCTTGGCTGTCCTTACCACTCTCTGTGTGGGCCTGTATGGATTTGAGGCACTGCTGCCACCAAACCAAGCAGTGCAAAATAGAATGCAGCTATTTCTTTACAATCATGATGTCATCTGACTGGTGAGGCTATTTAAACAAATAAGTAAACAAACAAGAGAAAACAAGTTCTTGGTCAAACTGTGTATAGGAGTAAGGGTGAGAAAAAGCACTTCAATACTACAGAATTAACTCATTTTCTGGGTTTACACAAAGCTGTATACTAAACAACACTTACGCACAAACCCTAATCAAGGTTAACCCTGATCAAGCATAGCAAGTGGCGAAAAACATAACTGCTAAATTTGTAACTGATCTGCTTTAAATAGCTTGTGTGACACAACCCTGCGTAGACATGCTGCGGTCCGTGTTCATTTAATAACAGATAAGAAATTGAACTAAATATGCATGTTCAACTTGGGGATTTTCTGCATTACCAAACACCTGCCAAGGATAACTGACGCATACGAATAAAATTAATTTGTGTTAGTTCATGCACGAGTCCCTTTTTGAAAGCAAAATTATTATTTTTCTGCCAATAGCCTGATTCCAAGGTATTTCCAAAACAAGGTAATTCAGCACCATTCCCCCCCCCCCAAAAAAATGTCCTGGAATAATGTAGAACACGATGCATTCTGGGAAAAGAAAAATTTAGCTACCAATTTAGCAGTTGTTGAAATCAATTGAGTAATTGCTATCACAGCATGACACCTGCAATTAAGATCAAAGCAAGGGCAAAGTATTATGACAAATAAAAGAAATGCAAGTTATAATTCAGCTGAACTTCAAATAGGAACAAATGTGATTCTTTTTTTAAATGACCATTTTTTAAATGAAAATAATTAGGTTTCCAGTAACCAAAAGAAAAACGGAGTACCTAAAAAGAAAATCCCTGCATTATCTTTTCCCTTTTTCTTCCAGCTCTGTTATTCTCTTCTATGTCCTTTTATTTTGACTTAAATGCTTTGAAAGATGAGATGAGAGAAGCCACTTCCCAACAGGTAACCCAAAATGGGTTGCATGTGACTCTTTCTGTTGCTAAGCAACCATAAGGAACTCTCTTTGACCTGCAATTATCCAAAATTGGCAAAACATCCTGCCCATTTATGAACTGCAGTGATAGCAAATAAATCCCCAAATCCAAAGATCAGGCTTACACAGAAAATTGTTTCACATCTTTCCAGAATAGGGAGAGAGGGGGAGAGAGGGGGAGGGAGGGAGGGAGGGAGAGAAACCATTTGGTCTAACCAAAAAATCTATTTTTTCCAGTTGGTATCAGCAGCAGCCACCAGAAATATGTAGGAAAGCTATAAGAAGGTCACAAAAGCAGTAATTATACCCTGAAGTCAGTTTTCCCAGCAAGAATATTAAGAATATTCAGACAAGGACATTCCTTTGAGAGCGATCTCCCCTAACACAAATCTGTTAAGAAACAGTGCCAAGTTGTTAAATTCCGAATGTTGCCCCAAGATGCAAAGATTTCATTTTAAATCAGCACTGTTTGAATATGACACACACCAAATGACCCTGGAGCAGTTATACTTTCAGAGCCTACCTGAAAAGTAGGTTGTGGTGAGAATAACCCGGGAAATAGGGAAGGACATGTATGCCATTCAGAGCTCCTGATAGAAAGAGCATAAAATAAATGAGATAAACAAATATAGAATGTCCTTTCTGTAAAGATTAAACGATGAAGTTTACAGTCTGCAGAACAGTTAGGTATTTCTTCAGAGCTGGTTTGGGAATTGCTTTGTTACAGCTGATGAAGTCTTCTTCTTAGCCTCTTTTCCACTCAACTGTAGGGTCTGTTTGTTTATTCTGTGCTAGCCTAGTTCACATGGCACATACATCAATGCATGGCACAATCAGGGCAGTGGTGGGTTTCCATTTCTTTTACTACCGGTTTGCTCGTGCATGTGTGCAACACTTCTGTGCATGCACAGAAGCATCCGGGCAGGTGGACGGAGCCTCCTGCCACCGCTACTATCGGTTCACCAAATTCTGGCTGAACCGGGAGCAACCCACCTCTGAACCAGGGGTTTGTCTTCACCCAATTTGTCACTGAACCTGGTGCTGATTTTTTGGAGAGGAATGTGACTGGCCTAAAATCACCCAGCTGGCTTCCTACCTAAAGAGGATTACAACCTAGATCATGCCTCTCTTAGTCCATTATAACCACTGCATTGGCTGATGATTTCAAAAATAGAAAACAATCCCAAATACCAGTCATGGCCTTATCCAGATGCCCATACCAAATTCTGGATCTATATTTTTTCAGAGGCAGAGAACATGTATTTAAAAATCCAATGGGGGACAAAATGCCTTTCTTCTTCTGGCATGGATTCACACATTAGCTGAAATGGTTGGCCCCTGAAGGAGAACTTCATCCCAGCCTCAGAGTTCACTCATGTATGAACTCAGTGCTAAAAGCTACTTACTTGACAGTTACAGCTTCTATGGGGTTAGTTAGCAGGGAAGAAAGTGTCAAGGATTGGCCATCAGAGTGGCAATGGTGACACCTGCAGATTACATTTTGTATTGCCAGTTGAAAAACTGGAAAGAAGGATGAGTGCAGATCTGCAAGCCATCTATCAAACCTAGTGACTGACACAATGCAGCTCATCTAACATATACATGAAGTACACTTCATACACCACATACATGTGGTGGCATGGTGGTTAGACTGCAATAATGCAGGCTAACTCTGCCCCTGCCAGGATTTCATTTCCTCACTGGCTTAAAGTTGACTCGGTCTTCCAAGGTCAATAAAACGAGGGTCCAAATTGTTGGGGGCAATATGCTGAGTCTGTAAACCACTTAGAAACTGTGGTACAGCACTATAAAGTGGTATATAAGTCTAAATGCTATTGCTATTGCTATCCTTGTTAAGTCAGAAGAGTCTTTGCACAAAGGAAGAAAAGAAAAGGATGGGACTCTATTAAGACATAGTTAACACATATAATGATCACCAATTGTGGTGCTGATAAAAGATGGGAATCTAAGACCCATTAACATGTGTGCTAATGGCTATAGACTTCAATGGCATTCAGAAAATAATTAAAACAAATGAAGATGGACAAAGTCAACCATCAACTAGCAGACATGATAAGACAATATGGAGGCCTTTAGGGACAAAAGTACCAGTTCCATGGAGGATAGAGGCCAACAAGAAGAGATGGCTCCTACCTCTGTGCTTCTTAGTGGCCTTCTCCAGCATACTCAAAATGAGGATTTCAAAGCAGATGAATTTCTGGGTTTCTTATGCAGTAGTCTTCCATTTCTGACAAGATGTTGTATCTCTTAATCCAGTCTTCTTTTCGCTTGTCTTGGATTTCTGGCATAAAAACAAAAACAAACCAAAATGCCCAGTTTAATAAAAACTATAGAGTTTGCTAAGGGCTGATGTTTTTAGTTATCTGGATTTGTTATTAGGTGTGTTACTGGCTGGATTATTTCTTTCTGTTGTTGTTTGGTATTATTGGGGTGAAATAGTGACTTTTCTATGGATTCAATTCAAATACATCATTGTGAATTAAATACGTTGGCTAACCATGTACCTCTAGAAAGTCTATAACAATTTTTTTCTTTTATTGCTTTCAGCAGCTGGAAATTTCATCTCTATCTGTGGCCAGCATTGAGATTCCCTTACAGGGAGATAAATATGGCCCCAGACTTTCTTCAGATAGCTTCCAACTACATGTCCACATCCTTCTCTCCATTTCTACCTCAATCCAATTTCCCTTCCCTTCCTTTTCCTCCCAATTTCCTCACTATTCTCTTCCCAAAGTCCAGTTCCTCCACCTCTTCTTGAATTGCCTTCTGTGGAACTGGGAAAAATTCCAGTAAGAAGCTAACTGGAGATAGTTTCTTTACAAACCTTTAAAATAACCTCCATTGTTCTCAGTGGAAACTGACACTTTATTTATGTGCTGAGGACAAACTTTTGAAAAGTATTGATTGCTTCAGCGGAAAAGGTAGCCTTTCCTTCTGAAAAGTTCAAATTGTATCTCCAAAAAAAATTAACACTAATTCTTTCCTTCCTGCACTGCAGTTAGACCTTAAAATAACCTCCATGGAGGTTGATGGGAGTTTTTAAAATCCCTTCTGGATGTTTGTGTGCATTTAGTTCTGGTCAACTGTATAAGAAACTACCTCTATGCTGGTGTGCTTATTCAAATGTTTTTGCCCTGAGCCAATTTGGTCTTTTAAGTCCCATTCCGCAACATGTCTCAGCATTATTTATGAGAGAAAACTAGGTCCTGTCTAACTACAACTGTTTTACAACATCAGCAGCTTAGGCTTAGCCTCCAGGTCCTAAAAGCCCTTTTCTTAGCAGAAGTCATGACCCTGAGAATCTCATTGGTTAAGCAAACGCCTCTTTATTCTCAATTGCTCAAGTGCACAGTGTTTCATACTTTCCCTGTTCTTCTTTCATTACCTAACCCCTTAATTATACTGGACGTACCATGTCCCTTGTGAAATTAGACCTCATACAACCAGGCAGAAAGCAGGAAGGGATGCATTTGGCTCCTAACATCAGCTGGAGGGTTAAGGCAGTGGTGAAATTCAATTTTTTTTTTACTACCGGTTCTGTAGGTGTAGCTTGGTGAGAGTGGCAGGGGAAGGATACTGCAAAATCTCAATTCCCATCCCACTCTGGGTCCAGCCAGAGGTGGCATTTGCCAGTTCTCCAAACTACTCAAAATTTCCACTACCAGTTCTCCAGAACCTGTCAGAACCTGCTGAATTTCATCCCTGGGTTAAGGACAGAATTTGACATGCTGAGGCAAAGCTCAGCTGCATAGGAACAAATCCTACTGAGAACAGGGAGAGGCCAAACACAAAGCCTTTCCAATCAAAAAATGCATCCACTGCCATTCTTGCTTGCCTATCTTAAAGACGAAACAGAGATATTACAGTACTTTTGCTAAAAAAGTACCTAGGTTAGCAGAATGAAACAAGTACAGATCAGAGCCTTCTTTCCAATTTTCAATGTCAGACAAAAATTGACATAAGGTTTTGCAGTACATGTTGTGGTTTCTATTTGAGCACTTTACAGGGGGGGTGGTATCTACTGGCCTCTGGCTGCTTTTCTAGCAGGTGGTGTTCTTAGGTTCCACCAATGGAGCATAAGATGAGCTCATAATCAACTGTAGAGTTTTTGCATTCATAATTCCCAGAATGTTTCCACTAATGTTCAAAATATGATGAGTGCATCATGTTGGGGTTGACACTGAACTAGAAGGAACTCTTCATTCACTAAACGAGCAACCATAAGTCAGGGTTGTTTTAATTGAGCAGAATAACAGAATTTGGATTGCTGCATAGAACCAGGAATTGAATTTAAGAGTCACTTACGATACTTTGCATTTCCATGACATATTTCATCAGTTTAGTTAAAACTCTAGTGGCTGTATTTACATAAGACACTTAGAATGATTATTAATTCTCTTAATTATTTTTTGTGGCTGAAGATGTTCTGCAAATTTAACCTGTTTAACAAAATTATAATTCTAAGTAGTCTCTGAATCAAGAAAAAAAAAAGCTTTAGTTCAGCAACCAGTTTGCATGTGTTATATGAACATAACCTATGATTCTATAGCCTCATTTAAGGCAGGTTCCAATTACTTAAAATGTGTCTTTTAACCAAAACACCAACATAAATCTTGGTAGAATTTCCCTATATTTAGAAAGATTATAGGAAGGGAAGCTTACCTGCTGAAAAAGCAAAACTGGATATTCTAGTAAAAGAAATTATTATGATTAGTTGCATAGTCAGTCAATGTTTAGAGTGATTTTGGGATTTTTAATGCATCTCTCAAGTGCTTTCCAAGGACCTGGGATAAGTAGATGTTATCATTTGATGGTGTTAAATGTATCCTTACCAGATGTAAAATGATCCAAGTAAGTAAAGCTGCCTTTGCAATTGACTGATGGCAATTTTGTCAATGCCGATGGTGTTTAAGTGGTGCTTCAGATGTTTTAGGATGATACCCCAAGTACCTATTACCGTAGTATTGTTATTTTCCTTTCTTTTGCCATAGACATTCCACTTTTATTTGCAGATCATTTTATTCTGTGATTTTCTCCAATTCTTTCTCTTATCTTTTGCTGTCTCCAGGTACTACAAGGTCTCCTATCCAAATTCTTTGTCTTATTAAGAATTGTTCAACCTAGAGTGCGTCAGTTGCTTCATAATTATTAAGGTTTATCACCATAAGAGCTGTGGTGCTGCAGTGGTTAGAATGCAGTATTGCAGGCTAAGTTTGCTGACTGCCAGCAGTTCGATCCTCACCGGCTCAGCCATACTTCCGAGGTTGATAAAATGAGGACCCAGAATGGTTGGGGGCAATATGCTGACTCTGTAAACTTAGAGAAGGTTGTGAAGCACTGTGAAGTGGTATGTAAGTCTAGGTGCTATTTGCTAAGTGAAAATAAAGCTAAAAGAATAAAGCTTTTAAAAAAATGAAGCTATCACACGCCCAAATGTTTAGACTGGATTTGGCATTTTTATCCACCTATCGAAACCTTCCCAAGGTCCTGAGATAGGCAGATGCTATAATTGTTATTATTTAAACTTGTTGCCCTACAACTTCCATTCAGTTAACATTTCTTTACAACTACCAATCAGTTTATATAAGAAAAAAGATTACTGTCGCAGCAGTCTTGATTTCAGAGCATCCTTAGCATATTTGCAAGATGAGCCACTGAAATCGAAGGGATTTAAGTTAGCCAAGACTAAGCCTAAATCCAACTTTTATGGAAGATTTCTCAAGGATTGAATTTCCCCAGTGACCCTAATTATAAGTACAAGAATGGTTATCCTACTCCCTCCAGTGAGTGTATGAAACATGATCAAGCAAAACCGCACTAAAAAATTAAATCAGTATATAAAGTATTAAAAGAACAGACAAAAATGTGATAAGCTATAAATATTCATTAAAGCAATGAAAGCACCGTATAAAAAGATTTGAGCATAATAAATGAAGTAATTATAACGTGATTGTCACAAAGGCAATAACAAAGGAACATTAAAAACAAATAATATGTGGCAGAACCGATAGAAAGGAATCAGCAATAAAGATGATCAAACATTAAGTGACAAATTGGGTTAGGGTTAAGGTTCACTTTTACAAAAATAAAACTTGCAGGGGAAAAACAACACCTACGAATAATAAGAACAATAAGCAAGCCAATTTTTCTTATTGGTTTAAAGTCACAAAGTCCCTGCTGATTTTTGATACTTTCTTCTTTGCTATAAAATTCAAAGAATAGTTTTCAGGATGTTTGCCAACATATGCACCAAAAAGTAGGGGCATACTAGAGAGGTGAGCAACCACTTACAGGTAAAGTAGCACAATTTTTGTAGGGATAGAGGGCCTCTGCAACACAATAGAGTAAGCACAGCACATACAGTGAATTAGGATAGGTTATCCATGTTTGCCTAGTCAGATAGTTGAGTTGGACAATTTTCTTTTCTTTTTTTAAATAAGGAACTACAGTATCTTATGTTTCATTATTCAAAATTGCAGGAAACTGTTGTCATCAATCATAAGTACCTGATTTACAGGGCTGTAGCCAGAACATTGTTAAGATAAAAAGGGGTCTATTTTCCAATTTTAAAATGCAGAGTAATAGATTATTTAAAAAGAACTCAGAAAAATCTAAGCGGGAGCAACATTTGTTTTAAAATGTGCATGTCTACGAAATAAAATGAGTGACTCGGTGGCTCAGTGGCTAAGACGCTGAGCTTGTCGATCAGAAAGGTTGGCAGTTTGAATCCCTAGCGCCGCATAATGGAGTGAGCTCCCATTACTTGTCCCAGCTTCTGCCAACCTAGCAGTTCAAAAGCATGTAAAAATGCAAGTAGAAAAGTAAGAACCACCTTTGGTGGGAAGGAAACAGCGTTCAGTGCGCCTTCGGCGTTTAGTCATGCCAGCCACATGACCACGGAGACGTCTTTGGACAGCGCTGGCTCTTCGGCTTTGAAACGGAGATGAGCACCGCCCCCTAGAGTCAAGAACGACTAACACATATGTGCAAGGGGAACCTTTACCTATGAAATAAAAGCAGAAAAATGCATGTGTGCAAAAGCATAACTCCCAGAACAAGTAATTCTCGACTTACAACAGTTCATTTAGTCACTGTTCCAAGTTACAATGGCACTTTAAAAAGTGACATGACGCCTTTTCACACTTACAAAATAATGAAAATATGAGAAAAACAATCCTCTAATGCGGCGTCCCCATGGTCATGTGATCAAAATTCAAATGCTTGGCAACTGCCAGTATCTTGGATGCCATTGCCACCTCCTGACAAGCAAAGTCAATGGAGAAGCCAGATTCACTTAACAGACTGTGTTATTAATTTAACAACTGTGGCAAGAAATGTCATAAAATGGGACAAAACTCACTTAACAAATATCTCACTTAGCAACAGACATGCTGGGTTCAATTATGGTGGTACGTCAATGACTACCTGTACTTGGAGTACAAAAATAAGCCAAAAGGTTAAGAGGGGAAATGGCAGTAGGTGATTGCACCTTCCAAAATATAAGGCAGACATGCTGTAAGAATTGGGAAGAAAAACGTGTTTCAGAGATAAAGAGAAACTCCAAATTTATTTTAAAGAGTGTTGGAAGAACTGTCCTTCTGGGTTCAGTTCCAACTGGGGGAAAAGACACTGGAAACACGGAGGCTGCTTTGAAAGATGGTTTAATGGTGGACACAGGATCACATGGCTTGAGCTCCTGAACTTAAAAGGGGGACCACATGCTTCCAGATGTTGGGTGAAGAAGAAAAAGAGAGCAAGATGCTGAAAGATCCTGGTTTTATGCCCTCTCTAGCCTTTGATCATGATCTTTTATTCTGCTTGGTTGTAAGAATCCCATAGGGCCATGCAGGGGCAACTTTGTAGGCTGTGAGTCCACCTTTGGTTGAGCATTGCTTCTTCCCAGGTGCCCTGTGGTGAGATGGGTAAAGGGCTAATACCATCATGCCTTAATCCCATCACCCTGGAGTTGAGGGGGCAGATCTTTGTGTAGAATAGACTGGCCCAGGCCCTTTAATGTCCCATTGACAAAGGTGGGGGCTATTAAGAGTAAGTCTGTTTCTTACCTAAAACATATTTCTCCATTTCTGATCCAGGGAAATATAATATTCTGCCTTTTCAATATTTCCCAGGATATTTCATTTTTCTAGGAGAGGGGTGGGTGCTAACTTCCTACAAGAGAAAACAATAAAGAAATGGTCTTCTGGAAAAGCAAACCCATTTAAAAATCATAAAATTTAGCAGCTAGCTAAATGCCTTTAGAAAAAAGCTAAGACAGGATTTACACTAAGATCTTTCATTTTCTAAAGTACTGCTGTGTCAGTATTTCCCCAAACAAAACCGCTGCTTGTTACTGAATATAACATGGCATCAACTGTGTTTGTAACCTAGTCTTGGACCATGCAGTGAGGCACATGGTTCTAATTGCAAGAGACGTGGGTGGAAATTTGGTTATGCATTTTAATGGGGGGGACGAAGGGGGTCATTGTAGATGACCCAAAAACCAATCCAGATCCAACTGCAAGAGAAGTAATTACAAAAGTCACAGCACTAAATTGTTCGGATGCCTCCAAAGTCTAATCAGTTCACTTTTTATTTCTTCTTCCCAGTGGATATTACTGAGTTTGCAATCTATGAATTCATGTTGCTGTGTCAGGTGGTGTTAAAATATAACTCAATAACTGCATGCATACTGTTTCTCTTTCATAAGAAAGCAAATTCTCTTACAGTGAAGAAGTGGCTCTCTATTAATTGATTACTGCAACAAGCTGTTTTTCCTGGTTTTTTTTTTAGCTCGATTAAAAATTAGATAGTTTTCAAAGTTTATCCAGATATCAAAAAATTATGAATATTTTCACCTTGACTTTCTCCTTGATATGAAATTATCCTTTGAAATAATGAAAATAAGATAAAAACAATTGTCTAATAAAACAACATTATCCAGGAAACAGATAATGAAACAAAAGCTAGTTGATAATTGTAATTTTTAAAAATCTTCTCTCTTCAAAAGGCTCAACATAAGATGGATGTTTTATGATCAAATAAGACATTTTCCCTCGAAAAAAAACCAATTCTGACTTCAACATAAAGTACAATAAACAATGTTTTTTTTTTAAAAAAAGTAGGCAAAGAGGAAGATAGAGACTGAATGCTTTCAAAAGATTTTCTGAAATTTCTTGCTCTTTCTTTGTCCGTATGTTGTTTGACTATATTGCTATATATTCAGGGGTGGGTTCCTGCCAGTTCTAACCTCTTCTGTAGAAGAGGTTCCACAAATTTACCATGCTGTTTAGAACCGGTTCCAGCTCCCTCCCCCCACCCATCCTCACCACGCTTGCCCTGCCCACCGCTCACTGATTGGCTGGCTCACCAATTGCCCCACCTGCCTATCTAAAGAGTTCTATCTAAACCTTAAAGTCTTAAAACTGTCAAGTTTGAACATCCCTGGGGTTTTTTCTAAAGGGTTAGGGGTGCAAGGGTCTTATAACTTGACAGCTTTAAGACTTGCACACTTCAATGCCAGAGTTCCTAAGCCAACATGACTGGAGGAGGAATTTTGGGAGCTGAAGTCCACAAGTCTTAAAGCTGTCAAGTTTGAACACCCCTGGGGGTTTTTTCTAAAAGGTTAGGAGTGCAAGGGTCTTGTAACTTGACATCTTTAAGACTTGCACACTTCAATGCCAGAGTTCCTGAGCCAACATGACTGGAGGAGGAATTTTGGGAGTTGAAGTCCACAAGTCTTAAAGCTGTCAGGTTTGAACACCCCTGGGTTATTTTTTTTCTTAAAGTGTTAGGGGTGCAAGGGTCTTATAACTTGACAGCTTTAAGACTTGCTTGCTTCAAATGCCAGAGTTTCTGAGCCAACATTTTGGTTGCTAAGCAAGAGCGTTGTTAAGTGAGTTTCACCACATTTTACAAGTTGGTCATGCCCACCCAGTCACATGACTGCCAAGCCACTCCCACTCAGTCACATGGCTGGCAAGCCACTCCCACCCGGTCACATGGCCAGCAAGCCACTCCCACAAAGCAGGCCACACTTACAGAAGAGGTTCTAAAAAATTTTGAAACCCACCACTGTATATATTATACCAATTTGATATTATTCCATAGTTCTACACAGTTGCATTCACATAGAGAAGGTTTGGGGTTTGTAAATGTACATGTATCTTTTAAAGAGATTACCCAGGAACTGTCTTATCATCAAAAGTATTTTTCCCACACAGAAGTCCAGCATCTGTGAGTTGCAGGCACATGCCAAACCCCCATGGGATTCACAAAGAGCAAAAGATCAGGTACCTCTTAAAAATTCAGAAGCAAATGGTTAGAAGAAAGGAAATAGAAGCAGTTTGAAGGATCATAGGCCTACAATCAAGGAAGGTCTATGTCAGAATAACTAGACCCCCTGATGATGAGGATTTAACAACCCTGGAGATTTGATATCAAGGTCTTCCAAATCAAAATGGAGATGTCTATTCATTGAACCAGTCTATACCTTCTATCAATGTCACCTTCTCCTTTGCATGACCTATTCTTTAGCTTTAATCATACATGCACAGAATTGTAGAAGAATGAAAGATTACATCCACAGACAGCTCTCTCCCTCATTCCCTCCCCTTTTTGAATCAGGATTTCACCTCTCTGGAACTTCCCTTATCTTCCTTGAAGAAAAACACCCATGGATCTTTCTTCTCCTTCTCTGACCCAGAAACCAACAACTGCTTCACACATTCATGTCAACTTTATTCTCTGACTTTTCTTTCCTGCCATTCTCTTCTACAACAGTTTAGTTTAGTTTAGTTTGTCATTGCACCTCGTACAATGAAATCAAATGCCATCTTCAGTGCACATTATAACTATAAAAATAAAACACATCCTTCACACTCCATACAATTGAATTGAAAACCCGATATTGCATTAGTATTGCGCTATACCGTAGAATTCAATATAATTACCTCCCTGGGATAGAAGTTGTTTTTCAATCTATTTGTCCTTGTTTTTATTGTCCTGTACCGTCTGCCAGATGGTAATAGTTCAAAAAAAGGATGCCCAGGATGAGATGGATCTTTAAGAATGTTTTGAACTTTCTCAAGGCAGCGGGAGCTATGAAGCTCTTCCAAAGAGGGGAGAGGGCAACCAATGATCCTCTGGGCAATGACGTTGACCCTCTGAAGTGCTGCCCTATCTGCCACTGTGCAATTGGCAAACCATACACAGATGCAATAGCGGTAGAAGGTCACCAGCAGTTTTTCTGTTTTAGTTGTTCTTTTCTAAGAAATACATTCATCCTAAATCATAAGACACAACAGTCCTAGGATACTAGATAAGCAATCCACATACATCATACTAGGTGACTAAATAAAACAATTAATATTAATATAAATCGTAAGATACAAGCAACAAAGTTATAGTCATAAGAAGATAAGGAGTAGATAATAGAAAAGATGAGAAGGATAATAGTAATACAGCCCTACTAGGTCGTTTGACAGTATTGTGGGAATTAGTTGTTTAGCAGAGTGATGGCATGAAGGGGCGGGGGAAACTGTCCTTGTGCCTAGTTTTTTGGCGTGCAATGCCCTATAGTGTTGTTTTGAGGGAAGAAGTTGAAACAGTTTATGTCCAGGATGTGAGGAGTTCGTAGATACCCTCACAACCCTCTTTCTGGCTTGTGCAGTATACAGATCCTCGATGGAAAGCAGGCTGGTAGCAATTCTTTCTTTCTGCAATTCTAACTATCCGTTGAAGTCTCTGTCTGTCTTCTTCGGTTGCAGTGCCAAACCAGGCAGTTATAGAGGTACAAATGACAGGCTAAATAATTCCTTCGTAGAATTTGTAGAGGAAGGGATAAATACAAGCTGAACATTCTAAAGTGGGAAACACAGTTGCATGAGTGTGCACCTTGAGTGCTGGTGCCAACCCTGTTGAAATAAAACAGTCGTCTTGTTTTATTTTCTTTGCCCTTCGTTTCTTTTCTTCCTCTATAATACGTTTGAAAGAATGCTGGAGATCAGCCAATAAGCAGAAATAGTGTCTCCCTTCGTGTATTTTTTTTTCCTTACAAAGGACAACCTGCCAAGGTCAGGCACATCTTAGCAAAGACTAGACTTTCCTTGGCTTGATAGATGGCTCCTTTATTTTGCTGTCGGATAGCAAGGTCTGTTTTGCAGGGCAGATTATTACCAAGGTCAGTCTGCAGTCAGCAAGAGGCAACGCCAGAAAGCATAAATGCATGCAGTGTGACCACGAACATCAGAAATTGGCTGTGTTTTAAGACTGAAAAAACACGAAAGCCATTTGTTGAGACTTGATTTCATAATCCAGATTTTAAAAGACCACAAAGCCTATCTAATATTAACCACACAGGAGAAAATCCATTTTTTTACATCACTGAACAGCCAATCAATAATTATGCAAGGTATCTCAGGTAGAATTTGAAAAGCAGAGTCAAAATCAGAACTTGATAAGTGGTATTTTGAAAATCCAAAGAGTAGAAGCCGAGTGATTTAATAAGGGATTTTGAAAAATAGTTTTGAACCAAGGCAATCAATGTCAGATTTCTTCTCAAGAGCATGCACGACTATGAGAATATATTTGTTTTCGCCTGATATGGTGCCAAGCATTGGCCCAAAAATATTGTTCTGAACTCCCTTAATGGCCTCTTTGTGTCTCCTCTCTACATTCATGGCTTAGTGATTCTGCCCTTTGTACAACATCACGCCTGGCTGCAATTTATAAGCCTTCCCTTACAATTTATAAACAAAATGTATCTTTCTGTGCCCCACTCTCCTGCTACTGGCTATGCAATTTTTGCGATTGCAATTCTTTGTGGCCTTTGCTTTATCTTTTGCACAGTCTATAGGTAGTCTTCAATTTATGATCATAATTGGGTAAATAAATACGATTGTAAACTGTTACAGTCATATGTCAAGCACCCAGACCGGCGAAATACTGTGGATATAATATACTTAGACTTCAGCAAGGCACAACCTACTTCTTCGCAAGCTAGAAAAAAGTGGGATAGATAGGTTCACCACCAGAGGGATTTGCAACTGGCTGACAAACCGTACGCAACTAGTAGTCCTTAATGTCTACAAGTCTACATGGAGAGAAGCAAGCAGTGGGGTACCACAAGGTTCCGTCTTAGGCCCAGTACTCTTCAATATCTTCATAAACGACTTAGATGAGGTAATACAAGGAGAACTTACCAAATCTGCAGATGATACTAAGCCGGCAGGAATAGCTAACACCCTAGATGATAGACTCAAGATCCAGAAGGATCTTGACAGAGTTGAACACTGGGCCCTATATAACAAAATGAAATTCAATATAGAGAAAAGTCCTACACTTAGGTAAAAAAAAAAAATCAAAAGTACACATATAAACTGGGTGAGATCAGGCTAAATAGCAGTGACTGTGAGAGAAATCTTGGAGTCTTAGTGGACAACCAGCTAAATATGAGCCAGCAGTGTGCAGTGGTAGCCAAAAAGCCAATTAATAGAGGAATACAATCAAGATCAAGTGAAGTACTAATACCACTCTATAAAGGCCTAGTAAGAATACCTAGAGTAGTGCATCCAGTTTTGGTCACCACATTATGAAAAAGATGTTGAGATTCTAGAAAAAGTACAAAGAAGAGCAACCAGGATGATTAGGGGACTGGAGGCTAAAACATATGAAGAAGGTTACAGGAACTGGGCAGGGCTAGTCTAGCGAACAGAAGGGCCAGGGGAGACCTGATAGCAATGTTCCAATATTTGAGGGGCAGAGAGGAGGGGGTCAAGCTATTTTCCAAAGCACCTGAAGGCCAGACAAGGAATAATGGATGGAAACATACCAAGGAGAGATTCAACCAAGAAATAAGGAGGAAATTTTTGACAGTGAGAGCAATCAAGCAAAGGAACAGCTCGCCTTCAGAAGTTGTGGGGGCTTCATCACTTGAGATTTTCAAGAAGAGATTTGACTGCCCTTTGTCAAAATGGTGTAGGGCCTCCTGCTTGAGTGGGAGGTTGGACTAAATGACCTATAAGGTCCCTTCCAACTCTGTTAATCTGTTAAAATCCATGAAGACAGGAAGTAATTTTCTGCCCTTTTTCAAGGCAGTCAATAAGTGAATGCTGCAATCGTTAAGCAAACAAGATGGTTATTAAGTGAACCCATTTATGTAAGTGAACAGGGATTTGGGGTTTTTTGCCAGAAACTGACAAAAAAAAAATTGCAGATCACGGTCACATAACCACAGAACACCACAACAAAAAGCTGCTCCATCTGATATGCAGCCACATGACTTATGTGGGATGGTGCTACCATTTACAATAGCTGGGAAGGGGTGCTATTTGGGTTGTGAAAGCACTCATTCTGTGGCCACCATAACGTCAAATTGTCATAAAACAACTGGTCATAAATCAAGGACTCCCTGTAATTCCAATAATCCATTTCTCCGGAGAGTACATTTAATAAAAAGTTCCCCATTCTTTGTTGCACAGCAATGGATGTTTCTGATTCTAACATCATCTTCTTTCTCTGTGATACATTTTATTGAGGGTAGACCTGATTCCAGATCTGGGATATACGATATAAGGAGTCTTTCATTATTAAACTGAGTACCTGTCCTTTGCTTAATGCACTGAATCTTACTATTCTTTCCCAGGTAAGGTGGTCCATTTGCCAAGTAAAAGGTGAATATACATTGATTTAAATCAGTGCAAACCCCATTTCCAATTTTGCAGCACTTATTGTACGTTCTGCTAAAAATCAATGACACTTGAATAGAAAGAGGGAGCTGTACAGAAATCTCTGGAGTCATAGGCAGCCAGCAGGTTCTACATTGATTCAGGAAGGAATCACTCTCTATCTGATGAGTATCGCCACCATACAACTAGCGGTGACAAATGATTTAACTAGGTGAAATAGATGACAAATGTCAATCTATTTCAGCTAGTCAATTGAGATTCTCAATCATCCAGGTCATGATTGTCCCAAAGGTGTTTTTTCAAGAGGCAACTGTACTTTCTTTTTTCTTTGAAAATGTTTCACTTCTCATCCAAGAAGCTTCTTCAGCTCTGACTGGATGGTGGAAAATGGAAGGACTCCTTGCAGACAGCTGGTCATTTGCATCCTTTTAGAGAGTCGTCAAGGCCACTTGGAGGTTTATCTGTGTCCTCCGGGTCATCTGAGTAGTGCAAATGGGTCTGGAGTCTTCTTGGCTGTTGAAGACAGACACAGGCTGTTGGAGATGAATCTGTGTTGTCTGCATCTCAAACTGAAGTGCAAATGGACCCTGTAGCCTGCAATTTTTTTCTGGAAATCCATTCCTTCTCCCACACCATTCAAAGGGTGTTCATCCCAAAGTGCATAGCTAAAAGTCTATGGAGATTCTCAGTCATCCAGGTCATGAGGGAATAAATGGGGAACTCATCAAATTTGCAGATGACACCAAGCTGGCAGGAATAGCCAACACTCCCAAAGACAGGCTTAAGATACAGAAGATATTGACAAACTTGAACATTGGGCACTATCTAATAAAATGAAATTCAATGGTGAAAAGAGTAAGGTTCTACATTTAGGCAACAAAAACAAAATGCACAGGTACAGTATAGGTGGTACTTTGCTCAAAAGTAGTAACTGTGAAAGGAATCTTGGAGTCCTAGTGGATACGCCGCCCCGAGTCCTTCGGGAGAGGGTGCGGCTAACAAATAAAATTTTATTATTATTATTATTATTATTATTATTATTATTATTATTATTATTATTATTATTATTATTATTACCATTTAAATATGAGCCAGCAGTGTGCAGCAGCTGCTAAAAAAGCCAACACAGTTCTAGGCTGCATCAATAGAGGGATAGAATCAAGAACATGTGAAGTGTTAATACCACTTTATAATGCCTTGGTAAGGCCACACTTGGAATACTGCATTCAGTTTGGTTGCCATGATATAAAAAAGATGTGGAGACTCTAGAAAGAGTGCAGAGAAGAGCAACAAAGATGATTAGGGGACTGGAGACTAAAACATATGAAGAACGGTTGCAGGAACTGGGTATGTTTAGCTTAAGAGAAAGAAGGACTAGGGGAGACATGATAGCAGTCTTCCAATATCTCAGGGGTTGCCACAAAGAAGAGAGAGTCAAACTATTTCCCAAGGCACCTGAGGGTAGAACAAGAAGCAATGGGTGGAAACTAATCAAGGAGAGAAGCCACTTAGAACTGAGGAGAAATTTCCTGACAGTTAAAACAATTAATCAGTGGAACAGCTTGCCTCCAGAAGTTGTGAATGCCCCAACACTGGAAGTCTTTAAGAAGATGTTGGATAGCCATTTGTCTGAAATGGTATAGGGTTTCCTGCCTAGCAGGGGGTTGGACTAGAAGACCTCCAAGGTCCCTTCCAACTCTGCTATTGTATTGTATTGTACAGTTGTCCCAATGGTGCTTTTTCAGGAGACAACTGGACTTTCTGTTTTTTTTCTTTGAAGACGTTTTTCTTCTCATCCAAGAAGTTTCTTCAGCATTGACTGGATGGTGGGGAACAGATAACAAATAATTTAATTTAATATAATGCAGCTTTATCAGATGATCGCTCCATAGAGGCATCTTTAAGTTAAAGGAAGGCAGGTTTGAATGTTAGGGGGGAAACTGTAACGATCACAGAAATTCAACAATTAGAAAAGGAATTACTTTGGGAAATGCCTGGACAGCCATTCAGTTAGAGACACTTTGAATTCCTGCATTGATTTGGTGTCTTGAACTCAGTGGTCTAAATCGGTGGCCTCCAACCATTCTGGCTCCATGGACTGAAAGTGGAAGTGGCAAAGAGAGAGAATGGTTTTGTGTGTGCAAACTAGATCTCACACATGCACAACTGAAGCTTTGCACACTCACCCACCTCTTGTGTGGCCTGGTTCCCAGCAGGCTATGGACTGGTACTGATCTGGGGTTGGGGACCCTTGGTCTAAGTGCCTTCTTTCAATGCTTACGGTGTCAGGGCATTGTGTGCTTTGCACTGCCATGTAATAAGGTCTTTATCCATGACTAAAAATAATCATTAGTCTTTTCATCTCTAGCATCTAAACTGTAAGATCCTCTGCCATCGGAGACTTAATTTTTAATGTTTACTTAATTCATTGTTATTGATTCATATGTGAGTTGCAAAGGTTTTTTTTTTTAAAATCACTAAACAATTGTGGCAGGCAGGAAAGATCATAAAATGGAGCAAAACTCACTTAACAAATCTCTCACTTAACAACAGATACTTTGGGCTCAATTGTGGTCATAAGTCGAGGACTACCTGTATTCTAAAACCCTTCCCATTAGGTTCAACAGGAGAAAGTAGAATTAGATATAGCCCAGGATAGTTCTCTGGGTACAGAGTTTCCACTCTAGGTATCAGACTTGGACACTATGTTTAGTTGGGCTATGAGGAGGTTGAAGGATAAAACAAACTTTGAAAAAGTAACTTTATTGTGAGCAGAAGTACAAGGATGAAACAAAAGACTAGAAGTCTCTCACCTTTCCTGTTTTTCTACTTTTTTATTTTTGAGCCTGGTAGTCTTTCGCCTCTCATAACAAACAAACAGAGGATTATTCTCTGCATGTCCAACAACAGCAATAGCTTGAAGCCGTGGTGGTGCAGTGGTTGGAATGCAGTATTGCAGGCTAATTCAGCTCACTGCCAGGAGTTTGATCCTCACCAGCTCAGCCTTCCATCCTTCTGAGGTCAGTAAAATGAGGCCCTAGACTGTTGGGGGCAACAGGCTGACTCTGTAAATTGTTTAAAGTGGGCTATACAAGCACTATGAAGTGATATGTAGGTCTAAGTGCTCTTGCTATTGAAGACTCTGGTTGAGGTCTGTCCAGAATGAGCTGGTTCAAATAGAATTTAAACAGGCTAATCTGTAGGGAACTGGACCATGTTGAAATCAAGCAGTTATAATGGCACACCAACAACAATTATTAATAACTGGTAATAATCCAGCTGTTTTATGCCACATGGTAGCAACTCTTATCAAGCTGCTAGGGATATGAGAAATCTAAGTTCTACCTCATACATTTGTTTCTAGCACCATCTGCTTGTGCATCCAATTTCACAGATGAAATGGCTTATAATAAACATACGCACAGCAGGCCCAGCAACACACTGCATTTGATTGACAGAATCCCATAAAAATATGGCTGCCGTCCTTTGGCAAAACATCGGTTTTCAAAGAATGATGCTGAAGCCATGGTGAAGAAAGTAGCATAGAAAGTAGCATACAAAGACTGACATAATTATTTGGCGGATTTTTGTTTTTCTTTGCCCTTTTGAAGTGATTGATCAGAATGTCTCTCCAAACTCATGCTGGGATCGTCCTTGTCTTTGTAAAAAGTGAGTCTGGGATAATTTATTCTAAATTCTAAAGCAGGCCAAACCACAATTTTACAAAGAACCACACTTTAAAATCCCTGATGTATTTAAACTAATTGTCTTTGTCAACATTCAAAAGCTTTGCTCTCAAACCAGCAAATTTTCAGATCACCCGCCTACAATATATACCAGCTAAATGCAATTTCCAACAGCCCCTTCACTTGCTGCTATGATGTGGAACTCATCATCAAAATCAGTTTTTTTTTAAAAAAAAGTAATTCATTTTTTAAAGGACTATTTTCCCTTTGGACAATTTGAATTTCAGGCCAAGGATGGTATATTTTGCTATCTCCTGTTCACTTTTGACACGGTCTCACTTGCCTTTTGATGTGGGCCTTGCCTAACTTTTTGAGTGTACCTTCCTAATGCCAACTGAATCCATGATCATACCAAAATTTCTACTTCTAAATTCATCACTTTTCTCTGCAGATACAGATTTTTTTTTAAAAAAATAACACTATCCATTTATATACATGTGTTGCTAACTAGAGGACTGCTTTTGATAAGAACATTCAGTGTTCAAATCTCTTAATCTTTCTTATCTCTCCTAAGGGAATCCTTACATGAAGAAGAGAAAGAAGCAGAAGAATGAATCCAAGACTCCAATGAATGAGAAAACAAGAAGTACTACTGGAGAGGCAACAATAGCACTGGTCTCGTAGCAAAAAGCAGATGCCAGCTGTAAGATTGGCTAACACTGGTTGCCCAGCTTCCTGGAAGAAGAATAAGTGTGGTAGGAAGCGTTTGCCATATTCTTCTTACTAGACCCAAAATACCTACTGTATTTTTCAGAGTATAAGACATACCTTTTTCCCCCAAAAAAGAGGGAGAAAATCTGGGTGCGTCTTATACACTGAATACAGCATTTTTTTGCCTCTCGAAACCTTTTAAAAAAATTTTTTAATTTACCTCTTCAAAATCTTGGTGCGTCTTGTACTCTGGTGCGTCTTATAGTCCGAAAAATATGGTAGTTATCCCCCAATTGGTGGCTGGATCAGAAATCTCTAAATAGGATATCTGAGGTTTCTCTCAATCCACTACTAACTGTGACACAGAAAAATGGATTGCAATTCTCTGTACCATTACCAGGCAAGTAAGAGGCTAGGGATGCTCCAGGAAGAAAGGAAAACATTTTCTGCCTACATGCAAACCCTTTTAGATATCTTTTGGTACTTTTAATAATGTTGATGTTTATTTCAATCCTGGGATTGACTGCTGGCTTTCTATCACCAACCTCAGGTTGAGCCCCAGTCTCCTTACATTTTTGTCTGGTTTCTCTTTCTGAGCTCACCAGGCCCAGGATAGAGCAAGGATTTCCACTTCACTGCTGTCCTGGTTCCCCAAGATATGAAAAGTAATTGTTTATACTGACGTGGAGGTCGCAGCAAAGAGACCTAATTGGCCACTTGCTGTTTACCTCAGAATTGAAAGGCTTCAGAAGAGAGGCTGGTTTTCTTTTTTCTGCATCTTCCCAAAGATACAGATGGTACCTTCTTTCCTGTCTTTCTGGAAGGCCCTTAAGACCTGCTTCGTTCCCAGGCCTGTAGTCAATGTTCAAGAAGCACCCCAGATGCACTTAAGGGTTTTTTTTAATGACTGCTTTAATAACAGAAACAGAGCTTGAAGAGACCTTGGAGGTCTTCTAGTCCAACCCCTGCTCAAGTAGGAGACCCTACATCTTTCTGGCAAATGGCTGTCCAAACTCTTCTTAAAAGCCTCCAGTGACGGAGCACCCACAGCTTCTGAAGGCAAATTGTTTCACTGGTTAATTGTTCTCGCTGTTAGAACATTTCTCCTGAATTTTAGATTGTTTCACTCCTTGATTAGTTTCCATTCATTTTTGTCTGGAATGTTATGCTGTGTGCTTATATTGATAACTAGACAACCGATGACCTGTTGGATCATCATTTCAAAGTATTTTCTTACCAAAATCCTCAGTGCCTTCAACAATGGCAGAGCTTCAGATTCAGGGGGGTTCTTCAGAGATATAATTGGCCTTGAAAGATGAATTATATAGCCCAGTCAAATATCAGGAGTTGACCAGAGAAAGTTGGTCATTTTAGGGCATTTTGTACTGTATCATAAAATGTTTTACAAAATTTGCCAAATTTCAATTCTATAGGAATTATGGGTCCTAAATTTTGGGTGCATTCTGTAAATTAGCCCATCTGAGGTAATTTGATTCAAAAATTATTTCCCTATGATGCACCGTTTCACCCAGTTAAAGAAACAAGAGTTTTATTACTATATAAATTGTTTTTAATTTCACGCGTGGATTATATCTAGAGCAGCTCAGAGGAGAGGTGGGTTCGACCTTGAGGCTTGCTTCCCTTGTAAAAGAAGTCTATTGTCCTTACTTTTGTCACATGGTAGCAACTAGAATTTGCATTTTAGAATTCATGCTTACAACGAACACAAAATCACAATCTTCCTTACACATCCGTTTCAGAATTTGAAGAAACACAGGGCTAACTCCATTGTCTCCTCCAAATCCCAATAAAATTTGAACTCTTGTGTTTGGCCTACATCAGCGATGGTGAACCTTTTTCACATCAGGTGCCAAAAGCACATGCGCTATTGCATGCAGTCGTGTGACCACCCCCCATAATTTAATGCCCCCTCCACACCGTGCCCCCTGTGCATGCATGCATGACCATCCCTCCCACTGCCCCATGCATGTGCGCATGGCCTTCTTGGAACCTGGGGAGGACATAAACAGCCTACCACACCCCGAGGCCCGTTTTCCAACTTCCGGTGGGCACAGTAGGTCTGTTTTTTGCCCTCCCCAGGCTCCAGAGGCTTTCTAGGAGGGCAAAAAACAGCCCAATGCACAAACCAGAGGTTCGGGAACAAACTTCTGGGTTGCCCGTTAGGCCATTTTTCTCCCTCCGGAGGGCAAAAAACAGTCCAACATGCCTCCTGGAAGTCTGTTCTCGAACTTCCAGTTTGTGTGTTGAGCTGTTTTTCGCCCTCTAGAGTTTTCAGGGAAGCCTCCTGAAGCCTCTGGAGGGAGGAAAATGGCTGAAAATCAAGGACGAAAATCAGCTGGCCAGCATGCTGGAGTTGACAGGGCAACACTTTGTGTGACCTTAGAAATGGCTCTGAGTGCTATAAGTTCGCCATCATGGGACTATATCATCTTCAGATCACTTTCCTATGGAGCCTCAAGACATAGTAACTTTACTTCAATGTTTCATATAACTAGCCATGATGAAAAGTCATTATCAAGGTCAAAGGTTCCTTCTAGAGTTACAGACTTGGTTAATTAGAACTTAACCAAGTCAGTGATGGCAAAGTTCTTAGAAAATGGTGTAATTAATCAGCAAAATGTCCCTAACCTTGGAGATGAATGATGTGAGTGACATTTTGCTCTCTAAAAGTGACTTGGCAAGGAATAATAAAGGAAATTGCTAAATTAGACCATTGTGCTTGGCTAAAATAAAGACCAGGTCCGTAATACATTATATCCTAAGGAAGCAGAGTAATAGGACTTAAGGAAGCCATGCTTAATATTGGCAGGGCATAAAATTAGACCTCATGATTTCAGTTGAAAAGAACAAAATCCATCCAGGAAAAACTCTAGTAAATCAGACCAAGTTCCATGGTCTGCTGCCCATTCCTGGCATTCTACTTAATCCCATGAAGATAGCAATAACAAAACAATAGCACTTAGACTTATATACCACTTCATAGTGCTTTGCAGCACTCTCTAAGCAGTTTACAGAGTCAGCACATTTTCCCCAACAATCTGCGTCCTCCTTTTACCAACTTCAAAAGGATGGAAGGTTGAGTCAGATAGCATTGAACCCCAAAACCATCAACTTTAGGAAAGACAAGAAAATGTTAAGCATCCTGAACCGGTTGTCTCGGTGGCGACATAGGCACTGCCGTTTTTTCAGTTCAGAACAATGTTTATTGTTCAGCACAGCACGCATCAAGTACTTGCGCACATGGCATGCCCACGAGCGAACTAACAGTAGTGGCTGCTGGACCCAACCCCTGATTGTACATCATGTATACAACAAAATTGGTTTTAGCCTCACTGGTGCAATCCATGACAACAAATACAAACAACATAAATAGTACAAAGAATAATCCTTATGCAAGTAATTAGGAAAAGAAAAACTCACCATAGGTTTTCGCGTATACATGGAGTGATTGTGGTTGTGTTTAAGAGTCTGAGAGCCCAAGGATAGAAGCTATTTTTAAATCTATTTGTTTGACTGGCTTTGCTTTGATGTCTTCTGCCCAATGGTAAAAGTGCAAAGAGACACTGACCAGGGTGTGAATCATCTCTTAGTAACATTTCCTGGATTTTGGCTACTAATTCTCCTCCCCCCATCTTTTTAATTTCATATTGTACTTCCATTGTTTATTTTTATTCTTTTATTCCTTTGCTGTTGTTATGTTTACATCTTATGATTTTACTGCTGTAAGCAACCCAGAATAGCTCCCTAGAGAGATGATTGGAGAATAAATTTAACAAATAAAAAATAATTGCTGTTGAATTAATCCACTTCCTGAATTTTATGAAACAGGTTTTTATGGACTTTCCTTGCCTTTTTTACAGGACAGAAAAAAAAGTAAAAAGTGGACAGGGGAAAAAAGAGAGACATATAGTTAAAGGAACGTCTACCTTCATGAATATTCATGAATATTCCTCTTCTGATCTCTCACTCTAGCTATCTCCTTTGCAAAATAGGGGATTATGTTCTTAACAACAGTAAATGAGAAACTAGTGTGGCTCACATTTTTTGACAAATATAGTCATTGAAACTCTACCAGCCTAAATGTACAAATCATTCAGCAGAGTATATTACCTGGACTGAATTTATGAGGTTTGAAATACTGGGCTGATCCCTGCTGACATATCCCTGCTGGAATTTTTATTTCAAATTCTTATATACCTATTATCATTGTTACATATAATTGAGAGGGGAGGGAGGGAGGGAGGGAGGGAGGGAGGGAGGGAGGGAAGGAAGGAAGGAAGGAAGGAAGGAAGGAAGGAAGGAAGGAAGGAAGGAAGGGCTCAGCATTAAAAATCACAAGATTTTCATCCATAAGCTCTTCCTATAAAAGAATTCACCCTTGAAATGCCAAGTTCTATTTTTTGCATTTTCAAATCTGAGCTTTTGGAATCTTGGCAATCATACCAGTGGTGGGTTCTAGCCAGTACGACCCAGTATGGCCGTACCGGTAGTAACCAGGAGCAGCGTCTACCGTACCGGTACAGTGGCTCATTTGGCCAACCTGCCCACCTGCCTTCCATACCTGTTTTTAAAGCAACCGACCAATTGCACAAGCGCGCACAGCGTGCAGCGCCTGTGCGACCTTCGACAAGCAGCTGGGTGTCGCAAGAGCAGTGGAGTGCGCACGCGTGCATGACCGGGACACCCAGTCCCGTGCGCAGCGGACCGGTAGCAACGGGGAGAGGAACCCACCACTGAATCATACCAAGTTGCCAATTTGCCCTTACTCCCTAGATACAATACAATACAATAGTAGAGTTGGAATGGACCTTGGAGGTCTTCTAGTCCAACCCCCTGCCTAGGCAGGAAAGCCTATACTGTTTCAGACAAATGGCTATCCAACATCTTAAAGACTTCCAGTGTTGGGGCATTCACAACTTCTGGAGGCAAGCTGTTCCACTGATTAATTGTTCTAACCGTCAGGAAATTTCTCCTCAGTTCTAAGTTGCTTCTCTCCTTGATTAGAAGTTCCATCATGACCTGAAATATTTTGCCAAAGGAATCTCTTATTTCCCTATCCTGCTTCCAGTCAAGAGCAAGCAAAATTTATAAATGAATTATCTGGGTCAGCTGAACAATGTGACTGGGTTCCATGAAGACTGGTGTTCCTATGGCTTCCATCCTTTATCCAGTATGGCATTTGTATGTTTTTACCTAGTAAATTTTACTGAAAGAAATATATATGGGAAGACTCCTAGTGGAATCTTGGTCTCCTTAAATAACCCACTACATTCATTATTTTTATGTAGAATCTCCATGCTATGGGGTGAAAACGTCTAATAAAGTTACACCCTCTCTGTCTTTTCCATCACCATACATTAACAGCTTTCATTACATTTTTCAGGCAGATGAAGTGAATAAGTGTAATAAACTTCAAGGGGCACTTTGTTAAAAGAGGGTAATTTGATTTTAATGCTTTTGAAGAGAACTTTCTTTTCTTTAAAAATGGAGGCCTGCAGCTACTCTGCCTTATTGGACAAGGAAATTGACTTGTTAACATTAAACAGAAGCAATTTTAATGGCATTATCTACCCGTACCAAACAGCAATTCACGTATCACATTCCCCTGAAAGTAACTAAGATTATTGTACTCGAGCTTCCAGCCATGTAAAACACATGCAAAACCATCAACTTTAGGAAAGACAAGAAAATGTTAAGCAACCTCCCCCCTCCCCCCCAGAAAAAGAGGTGAAAGGAACTTTGACTGTAGCTAGTTCATATCATTTAAATGACTAGGGCCATTAATCCAAAATCACGATATGCTTATTATTCAATATGTACTCCATTTAAGTAGCACAAGCAATAAAAGGAACTAATTCATAGACCTTAATTCATGTTCTCACACAAAAGGTACCACAGGGGTAGTGTTGAAGGGACTTTTCTCAGTTAGAAAAACCTTACCTGGCAATTTACGTTCCATTTCAGGTGGGCAATTCAAAAAATACTTTAAATTTTGAAAACACCTGTTTCCATTGTTGCTGTGATAGAATGACTGACCAAGCTTGAAGGCGGTGTATTTTATCTCCAATGTTCCTTTGGCAAAGAAGTCCTCTGGGCTTTGAAAAGTAGAACAGATATAACTTCTGGATCCAGATCTTTAAACTTAAACCCTTATTTGCAGCAGAACTCATAAGCCTGGAATTTTCTGATGAGGAGAAGAGATACGCTGTGGAAAAAGGTGGATAGGAGCATCAGCAAACCAAGGAAGGATGTTCTAATCTCCTTCCTACCATTGTGTTAGAAATCTCTACCATACTATTCCTTAATATTTAGAAATGTGATGGTAACATAAGAAACTTACTGATGTTAGAGTACAAGTCAGCCTTTTTTCTGCACAAAGAAAGAGAAAAATAGAGAGTTGGAGAGAATCATATCAAACCCCATTCCCGTCCATTCTGCGTTCTGGTTCATGCAGAAAAGCACCATCTAAGCATTCTCAATGGATAGCTAGACCTTCCAACAAGATCTTTGATGATGGAAAACCTATCATCCTCTCAAAAAAACTGTTATTAAACTGTTGGTACTAGTGAAATATTGTTCAAAAATTACCATAAATCTAGTCTGTTTAATTAGCTCATTATATGTAGCACTATCATCTGCAGCTGTAAAGAACAATTATTAAATATCTTGTATTTATCATTCCTAGAAGTATCTCTTCTCTCCTTCAACATCTCCTCACGGTATTTGCTTTACATAATTTTGACCAGAGTTTTGCCTCTCAACCTATGCTACGTTGTCTACTTCTTAAATAGCAGGACATCAAAAATTGAAGATATATTTGACAAATTCTTAGAAAAGAAAAGCATTTTTCTGACCCAAACAACAGCTTTCCTGATATTTAAGGCTATATATTTGGTGGCATTTCTTTTGTCTTTACATAAATCATGAATTCCAATGTCACATGGTCATTTTCTCAGAATAATTGCAGCAACTGTAGATTACCTTATACACAAATGTGTCATCACTTGTATTTTGAACTCTTGGGAGTTAAATGGAAAGAGTCTAATTTGAATTATACAATTTATCTTATTTTGGATCAATCTCAGTCATTTAATTTCTTGAGGTGAAGTGTTCCTCTCTGTGACATTGCCTTGAAAAGGAATAGTAGGTCAAAGTCCCATAGCAAGAGGCATCTTTTCTAATTAAAAATTTAAAAAGGCAATTCCCCACTCCAGTTGTTCAGACTCTCCAAGGGAAACTTGTAATATAATAATTATTGTTATAGAATATCAGGTCAAACCTATGACACCTTCTGTGATTTATTCACCTATTAATAATCAAAATCCAGGGAGAAGTTACTCTTGCTGTCACAATTCAGTGTCAGTATTGTAGAGACTGTATAACTTCAGGTTCATCTCAGTGCAATAAGGAATATTTTCTGATCCATAATAAGAGTACAACATTTTACAGATTTGTATGTTATTGCAATAAAATTGTATTTTCAAAGCTGAAGTTCCACAATCAGAGCAATAGTTATTTTCTGTGACTATCAGTCATATGCAGACTACTGTGTAAGATCCTGTGAATTATATTTCAAAAAACAGTGGAAAAAAATTAGGTATTAGGAAAAAGTATGTTTGTAATGGATATTGTTGAAACAGCCTGAAAATAAAAATGTTTGGTATATGTACTTTTTAGATATCCTCCCTCCCTCCTTCCTTTTTTGTACATTATTGCAATAAAACAAATCAATATTAAAACAAAGAATTGAAGCTGATTTATCTCGTGCTATCTGTTTTTGAATAACAGATTTAATCTACTTCTCTAGTTTCTTTGAAATGCTGCAAACTTGATACCATATTTCCTTAAAAGAAGGGTAAGTGGGGAAGGTCATCTGTAGATTTGCTGAGAATACAGCAATAATCTGTGTATATTTAGATCCTATCCTATCTTCCTCATGAAAAACTCATTTTAAATTCCTTCTGGGTGAATATATATTTGCCTTTGAATGTCTTTGTGATCTTGCAGGAATGAGATTTCCATTGACAGGGATTCTTGCCATCTCATTCAAACCAGCCAGTACTCTCTCTTCTCCCTTCTGCTCCCATTAAAAAATTCAGCCTTCTATTCCTGGAGCTTGTCTGTTCTTGCATGCATGTATAAGAGATTAGGTACACTGCACTCCAATCTAACCTCTATAGCCACATGCTGTCATAGTCACAACTATTAGGAAAGTTGTCTGGATAGAGCATTACCAAGATGACATTATTTCACTTCACAAGTCTGCCAATATAACATTTTACTGATGCTTTTCAATGCGATAAGAGAAATGGTAGTAAGGCAAGTAGCCTTTGAAGGAATTTGGTTTGCTTTTCCAATCATTTCTGATTAACTATGTTGGAAGAAATATCCATCTGGTTCAGTTCCAAGCTAGGAGAAAGGTACTGGAGGCAAAATGGAGGCTGGAGGCTGATTGGAAAGAGGGTCCATTTATTGATGTAGCAGAACCACTAAGCACATGTGATTCTGGGTAGCTGACCACATGGAGTTGAGAGTGAGGGGTATTTATACCTTCTCTTGGGCTTTGCACTTGAACTTCCTATTCCTATGCAAGAACATGTATTCTATTGGGTGTTGTAGGGGTCATAGCTAGGTCTGTAGGGTGTGTGAGGTCCCAAGTTTGGTTGAAGTTTGGACTCTGATGCAATGTCCTTAGGAGATTGTGCAATGAAGTAAACTCTGCTGCTAGTAGGTTAATCCTATTATGTCCTGGAGTGTCATGTCTTAATCCCATCATCCTGGAACTGAAGGTCTTTTCTTTTGTAGATAGGATGGCCCAGCCTTTCTTAATGGGCACAAAATATCTGTTGGGGGCTATTAAGAAAGGTGGGGGCTGTCTCTTTCTTTCTCCAGAAGCATGGTTCTCCATTTCTCATCTAAGGAAATATAATATTTCTACCTTTTTACTATTTCTCAAAATATTTCATTCTTCTAGGAGAGGGGGACTTTCCTCAACTAAATATTTAAAAACCCAAGAAAAATACATAAAATTATAAAGGGAAAAAAGTTTTTAAAAATCACAAAAACTCATAAGATATATATTTATAAACATACTTATATTAATAAATGGAAGCCCTGATTCATAGTGTTTGAAAGATTCTGGTGGTTTTGTTTATATTGTTTACAATTGCTTTTTTTCCTGACATAGCTTCCTACCATAGCAGCCTCTCAGATTTATTCTCTTCGATCTGCCACAATGTAAACCTCTAAGTAAAGCATGATCCTTGGCTCCATTTGTTGAGAAAGGTATAGTTTATTACAGATGAAGTATATTGCAATAGTGCAAAGCCAGAACTGAGAATTACATGCCAAAATTTCCTAAGTTCTACTTTTCCTGCCTTAATTGTTTCTCATTGCCTCCGCTAATATAACCAATGAGGTTCAAGCAAGATGTTTTTATAATTCAGCCCAGGCCTAGTTTGATATGCAGCCCTTTCTCCTTCCAGCTGGGTGACCTTGAGGCAGAGTCTTGAGAAGATACAACGTTAATTTTTGTTTCCCCAAGGCATCCCCCCCTTCCTTCATTCACACTCACTCACTCACACACACACACACACACACACACACACATACACCGTGGCAGTCTGTCACTGCATAGTAGCAAAGCACAAGCAAGTTTTCATTCTCTTTCTCTCTCCCCACTCCTTCTCTCTCTTCCTTCTCTTTCCCTCCCACACTACTAAATATACAGAAATACATGTGTCAAAAACCATGGATAGAGGATTTCCTTTTCGTGTGGAATGGGGAAGAAATCATTTTTGCTACTTCATAATTGGTGATACCTTGGGGGGGCAAGAGACTGATTGGATGGGGTTTTTTTCCAGCCTTCTGTTTATTAGCTGGAGGGTGAGCACTCACTGACTTTTGGGCAAATTTATGGCTTTGCCCAGTCCTTTTCACCCACTTTCTTTTTAAAATTTTCATCAAGATCACTTTGCATTTTCTCTGTCCCTTTTAATCTTAGCCATTCTCATCGGTTTTGACCACATTGTTGCAGCTCTCTTTTTCTTCCTATACAACTTCATAGAGTATCTCTCTCTCTCTTTCATTTTTGGCAGAAAAAACATAAAAATATTTTATGTGACCTTTTTTTCTTTCTTTCACCATCTATTTCATCATCCCACCAACCATCCTTTTTCATGCTTTCCATTAGCATCATTCTGCACACTTCAGTGACATTTTATACCTTAATTCTTTCACTCTGTTCCAAGCAGCTTCCACATTCATTTTCCATTCATTATTTTAGGAGATTCGTCTAACCTCTAATGCTTTTTTCCCCATACAGGACTCATGCTATCTCCTCCAGCTGTGACCCTACCATCATTCTGGTTTTCTTCACATCTGCCCCTGTTTTCCCTGTTCATCTTTTCCCATGATCTATTCTTAACACTACAAATAGTGATCTGTCCAAAGTTCAGAATCTTTCATTCATGTATTAATTAGTTTTAGCATAAACAATCAAATCAATTATACTTTTGCTGATTTCCTATTCCATATGTAAACAGTATATGAATAGATTTATTTTAAACCATGTAACTGACTTTTTTCTAAGCAGACTGGTACTCAGCAGTTACCAAACCCTTTCATTCTTCATTCTCTTTTTAAATAATGATTATAGCCCAAACACATTCTCTGTTTCTCATCTTGTCCCTATTCATCCAATGATAACACTGAACAGCTATGGTTTGGACTGTTGTTGTTGTTGTTATCTTTTATTAATTAAACATGAAACACAGTCAACTGAATATTTAAAATGTATCACAAATATTATTGACTGGCACTGATGGTTGATACAGGTTGCTGCCAGCATCTTAGGTATCGACCAAGTATCTTCTTAAAATGTACGATGTTCCTAGAACCTCAGTTTTTTTGCAGTTCTGCTGGTGTTATTGCAGGAAGCTGTAATTTCTTGATGTCTTTTGTAAAAATTATTATTATTATTATTATTATTATTATTATTATTATTATTATTATTATTATTATTATTATTATTATATACTTTATTCATTAAACATGAAACTCAATCAACTGAACATTCAAAAATGCATCACAAACACCATTGATCGGGGCTAATAGTTGATATGAGTTGCTGCCAGCATTCTAGGTATCAACCAAGTACCTTCTTAAAATGTACGTTGTTGTTTTTGTTGTTATTTGCTGGTTCCCATTCATTCAGGAGGTTGTTCATTTTCTTCTGCAAATCTAGTTCCTTTGTTAAAACCATTCACTGACTATGTGTTTCACTCTTCACTGGAACGTAATATATTCATCCATACTATCAACAGCCTATGGATTCCTATTTTCATATGCATATGATCAGAGCAACACAGATGACATCAATCCCTTATTTCTGATTTTCATGTTCTTATGAAAATCAAACCTGCAAATTCATTTTCCTATGTGTATTCATGCATTCTGTTTATTCATTTATAGATGTCTTCATTTTGATCTATTACAACTTTCCCTTTTCTCTTAGTTTCATACATGTGCTGCATATAACAGCATGGCTTTTCTCATTCAAGGCTTTCAAACAATGCTTTAGAGCAGCGTTCCTTAAAGTATGGTCCAAGGATCCCAAAGGTCCCCCAAAACCCCTTCAGAGAGCTGCAAAATAGAATTTATTTATCAGATATTGAAGATATTTCAATATCTTCTCAATGTCACTCTTCTCATTATTAGTTTTCTACTTCTTTAAAAAAATAGAGAGCTTTTTTATTGGAAAAGTTTTATTTATGTTAACATGTGTTGGGTTTCATATTGTTATTTGTACCTGATACAACAAAAAATTGATTTATGCACCGATTTTATACTTTAATATAAGTACAGTTATATATTTAAGAGCCATGGTGGTGTAGCGGTTAGAATGTATATTGCAGGGGTGTCCAAACCTGGCAACTTTAAGACTTGTGGACTTCAACTCCCAGAATCCCTCAGCCAGCAGAGCTGGCTGGCGAATTCTGGGAGTTGAAGCCCACAAGTCTTAAAGTTGCCAAGTTTGGACACCCCTGGTATATTGCAAGCTAATTCTGCTGACTCAAGGATCCTCACCAGCTCAAGGTTGACTCAGCCTTTCATCTTTCCGAAGTCAGTAAAATAAGGACGCAGATAGTTGGGCGCAATATGCTGACACTGTAAACCACTTAGAGAGGGCTTTAAAGCACTATGAAATGATATATAAGTATAAGTGCTATTGCTATAATATGTTCAATGTCACTAAATACAACCCATACAAACAAAAGCTCTTTTAGAATCCTCGATTTTTTTAAAAAAATGTGGAAATGGATCCTGGAAGCAAAAAGTTTAAGAAACTCTGCTCTGTTGGATGAAAGGGACGGGATATACCGTGTTTCCCCGAAAATAAGACAGGGCCTTATTTTATTTAGACACCCAAACTAAGCATGTGGCCTTATTTTCAGGGAGGTCTTATTATTTTTGAGGTGCAGGAGGCAGGCGAGCGTGGCCACTTCAAACTGCTGCTGTGTTGCAATATTTTCAGGGAGGGCTTAAAAGCCTGATTGGGCTTATTATTTGGGGAGGTCTTATTTTCAGGGAAACAGGGTATTAAGTTACAGTCTCAGCTGTACTCATGCTGTGTGCAGCATTCCTTGTTAAAGGTAAGGACGGTATTGATTAGTTTTAGCAAATTTTTGCTTAAATGCCACAAGTGCAACCACACCTGAGTTTTCCCTCAAGCACAATCATACTATCCCAGGGGTCTGCAACCTGAGGCTCTGAAGCCACATGTGGATCTTTCATCCCTCTACTCTGGCTCCCTGTCGCTCAAAATACGTGTCACAACCGCCAATGGGTGACACCCGCCAGCACGTGAGCTTTATTAAGCTTTTCGACCGATCTTTTTGGGGGGAGTTCCAAATGTTTTTGTTGCATGCTGAAATAAAGATGTGTGTTCTCTGTTGCAGTTCATTGATTTCATAAATGCAACACACTATAGGTTTTTATACATAGCACAAAGGTAAAAAAAAATATGCAATGTTATTTTCATTTTAGATGTCAAAAGGATTTTGTGGCTCCTGGTATTTTCTTTTCTGTGAGAAACAGGTCCAAATGGCTCTTTGAGTGTTTAAGGTTGCCAATTCCTGTACTATCCTATACACGCTAGAATCCCTAAAATAATTTCTGAATGAATAGGTTAAAAATATGAGTGATGTCATAAATATATAGCCATCAGTTCTGAAACTTCTAGAACTACATGGTAGCTGTTAGCAACAGAAAGGAAGTAAGACAGCAGGAGAAGGGAGAGACTGCAACAACAATGAAGTTCTGTGCCAGGCTATTGTTTCTAATGTAAGAACCATGAATCCACCTTGGCCTTGGGATTCTTCTTGTAAAGAGCACCTGAATAAAAAACAAAGCCAGAAAGGTAAGAACATCTGGCCCAGATAATTGGTACCAAGGGTGTGTCTTAGCAACTATCTCCTGGTGGACTGAGCAATCTTGTCTGGCCACATGTAGATAAAAGAATAATAATTAATGATTCTATGGTTGCTCTCAACTCAGCAATTCTTCAGAACACTAAAGAAATGGAAGAAAATGATGGCATCAATGAGGAGAGTAACAGTGATGTAATACAACATAAAGAAAATGGGGACACTGCCCCAGTAATAGAACCAGAGGTTCCAAAGGTGCAAACTTCATCTAAACAGTTTGTAGATAAAGATACACAGTCTGATAGCAAAGTTAGCGTTTTCAGACGAAAAGAATTCACAGACCAAAATGAGCAAATACCTACTCCTCCCACCTATGGAACCACTAGTACAGAGTCCTCCAGAAGACAATCCAGAAATAACCAGCATTTTGAAACTCAGGAACAACAATTCCCAGGCCAGGAATCCCGCCGAAATAGTCAGAAGGTATCTGGACAGGAACGCCACCATAGCACTCACCTCTCAAACCAGGAATCGGGGCATAGTCAGCAACCCTCAGGCCAAGAATCCCGGCGTGTCAGTCAAGCGCTACCTGGCCAGGAATCCCGTCGCAGTAGTCAGCATAGTCAGTATCTTCCATATCAAGAATCTCGGCGAAGCAGTCATGGTAGTCAGAAGTCTTCTAGAACACAACCTATGAATGAAATAGAAACAAAGGAACATCCAACTTGGGTCAGTAAAAGGACAGGGAGAGTGATGAAATGCAAAAGCCAGCAGACAAGTAGAATTTGGGAGTTCAAGCCACTTGCCGATATACTTCAACCTTTTAATCAAGGGGTTCATAAAAGCAGAAGTATAAAGAAAGCAGCTGCTCACATTTCTTCTCAGCTTGTAGGGCAAGAAGCAAAGATCAGCAAGCAAGAGCCAGGAAGTCAGGTTTCACAACAGGGTACCAAACAACCAAAAGAGGTTGTGTCTTGGATTAGCAAAAAAGGAAAGTTAGTAAAATGCACAAGTCAGCAGACAAGTAGAATCTGGGAAGTGAAACCCCTTGCAGAAATCCTTTCTAAACAACAGACACCGAGCATCAGAGATACTAAAGAAAAAGCGATCACAGGAGAGACGGTTCTTCCCAAGGGGCCAGAAAAAGAACTGGCAGAAATAGCTAAGACACAGCTTATCAGCCAGGAAAGCCAAAAATTTCAGCAAGGTGGTGAGAAAACTGAAGGACAGGAAGCCCAGCAAGGCAGCCGGGAATTAAAAGGAAAGGAATCCCAAGATGACAGAGAAGCAAAAGATTTGATAGCTGCAGCTGAAAAAGTGGCAGATGTTACACTACAGACTGACAGCAGTGTGAGCATTTTCCGACGTAAAGAACTGATGGACCAAAATGAACAAACAAGTTTGTCTACTGGCAGTCCATCAAGCAGCAGAGGATCTCTGCAAAAGTTTCTACAGGAAAGATCACAACAAGAACCCCAGTTGGAAATTCAAAGGGAAGGGCAGGAATCAAGACGCAGCAGTCAAGATATTAAAAGTAAGCAGTCACTGCATGTCAGAAAAGAATCCAAAATTCAGGAATCCAAACCTGAAAAGGAAGAATCAGAAGGTCCAGGATTTGTGGATGACAGTAAAAATACAGATGCTAAAGTTCAGAAACCTTCAGCAGCATCTGGCAAGGATTCTGATGAGAAAATTGTCTGGATGGCTGGAAAAAGAGGGGCACAACTTAGATGTACAGGTCAGCAAACAAGTGAGACTCTGTTCAAAAACTATATAATAGAATTATATGGTTCAGTTCCTAAACAGAAAAAAACTCACACCCCTGAGAGAGATGAGTTTCTGAGTGAAGGTCAAGAATCAAAAGTAAAAGCAGAAGAACAGCAGCATATTGTGCACGAATCCAAAAAGAGCATCCAAGAGCCAGTCTTGCCAGGATCCAGAAAAGCCAGCCAACAGCTGGAAGCCCAAGGCTCTAGAAAGAGTCTCCAAGAATTAGAGGTACGGGGATCCAGAAAAGCAAGCCAACAGCTAGAAGCCCGAGAGTCTCGAAAGAGTCTGCAGGAAGCAGAGATTCCTGGATCCAGAAAAGCCAGCCAACAGCTGGGAGCCCGAGAGTCTCGAAAGAGTCTGCAGGAAGCAGAGATTCCTGGATCCAGAAAAGCCAGCCAACAGCTGGGAGCCCGAGAGTCTCGAAAGAGTCTCCAGGAGCCAGAGGTTCCAGGATCCAGAAAAGCCAGCCAACAGCTGGAAGCCCAAGAGTCTAGAAAGAGTCTCCAAGAAGCAGAGGTGCCAGGGTCCAGAAAAGCCAGCCAACAGCTGGAAGCCCGAGAGTCTCGGAAGAGCCTCCAGGAAGCAGAGGTTCCAGGATCCAGGAAAGCTACTCAACAGCTAGAAGCCCGAGAGTCTCAAAAGAGTCTCCAGGAAGCTGAGGTTCCAGGATCCAGAAAAGTGAGCCAACAACTGGAAGCCCGAGAGTCTCGGAAGAGTCTCCAAGAGTCAGAGGTTCCAGGATCCAGAAAAGCCAGCCAACAGCTGGAAGCCCGAGAATCTCGAAAGAGTCTCCAAGAGGCAGAGGTGCCAGGGTCCAGAAAAGCCAGTCAACAGCTGGAAGCCCGAGAGTCTCAAAAAAGTATCCATGAGATAGAAATTCCAGGATCCAGAAAAGCCAGCCAACAACTGGAGGCCCGAGCATCTCAAAAGAATATCCAGGAGCCAGAGGTTCCAGGAGCCAGAAAAGCTAGCCAACAACTTGAAGCACAAGAGACTCAAAAGAGTCTCCAGGAAGCAGAGGTTCCAGGATCCAGAAAAGCCAGCCAACAGCTGGAAGCCCGAGAGTCTCAAAAGAGTCTCCATGAGGCAGAAGTGCCAGGATCTAGAAAAGTGAGCCAACAGCTGGAAGCCCGAGAGTCCCAAAAGAGTCTGCAGGAAGCAGAGGTTCCTGGATCCAGAAAAGCCAGCCAACAGCTAGAAGCCCGAGAGTCTCGAAAGAGTCTGCAGGAAGCAGAGATTCCTGGATCCAGAAAAGCCAGCCAACAGCTGGAAGCCCGAGAGTCTCGAAAGAGTCTGCATGAAGCAGAGGTTCCTGCACCCAGAAAAGCCAGCCAACAGCTGGAAGCCCGAGAGTCTCGGAAGAGTCTCCAAGAGCCAGAGGTTCCAGGGTCCAGAAAAGCTACCCAACAGCTAGAAGCCCGAGAGTCTCGAAAGAGTCTGCAGGAAGCAGAGATTCCTGGATCCAGAAAAGCCAGCCAACAGCTGGAAGCCCGAGAGTCTCAGAAGAGTCTCCAAGAGCCAGAGGTTCCAGGGTCCAGAAAAGCTACCCAACAGCTAGAAGCCCGAGAGTCTCGAAAGAGTCTCCATGAAGCAGAGGTTCCTGGATCCAGAAAAGCCAGCGAAATGCTGGAAGCCCGAGAGTCTAGAAAGAATCTCCAGGAAGCAGAGGTTCCTGGATCCAGAAAAGCCAGCCAACAGCTGGAAGCCCGAGAGTCTCAAAAAAGTATCCACGAGATAGAAATTCCAGGATCCAGAAAAGCCAGCCAACAGCTGGAAGCCCGAGAGTCTCAAAAGAGTCTCCATGAGGCAGAAGTGCCAGGATCTAGAAAAGTGAGCCAACAGCTGGAAGCCCGAGAGTCTCGAAAGAGTCTGCAGGAAGCAGAGATTCCTGGATCCAGAAAAGCCAGCCAACAGCTGGAAGCCCGAGAGTCTCGGAAGAGTCTCCAAGAGCCAGAGGGTCCAGAGTCCAGAAAAGCTACTCAACAGCTAGAAGCCCGAGAGTCTCGAAAGAGTCTGCATGAAGCAGAGGTTCCTGGACTCAGAAAAGCCAGCCAACAGCTGGAAGCCCGAGAGTCTCGGAAGAGTCTCCAAGAGTCAGAGGTTCCAGGGTCCAGAAAAGCTACCCAACAGCTAGAAGCCCGAGAGTCTCGAAAGAGTCTGCAGGAAGCAGAGATTCCTGGATCCAGAAAAGCCAGCCAACAGCTGGAAGCCCGAGAGTCTCGGAAGAGTCTCCAAGAGCCAGAGGTTCCAGGGTCCAGAAAAGCTACCCAACAGCTAGAAGCCCGAGAGTCTCGAAAGAGTCTGCAGGAAGCAGAGATTCCTGGATCCAGAAAAGCAAGCCAACAGCTGGGAGCCCGAGAGTCTCGAAAGAGTCTCCAGGAGCCAGAGGTTCCAGGATCCAGAAAAGCTACGCAACAGCTGGAAGCCCGAGAGTCTCGAAAGAGTCTGCAGGAAGCAGAGATTCCTGGATCCAGAAAAGCCAGCCAACAGCTCAAAGCCCAAGAGTCTCGAAAGAGTCTCCAGGAGCCAGAGGTTCCAGGATCCAGAAAAGCTACGCAACAGCTGGAAGCCCGAGAGTCTCGAAAGAGTCTCCAGGAGCCAGAGGTTCCAGGATCCAGAAAAGCTACGCAACAGCTAGAAGCCCGAGAGTCTCGAAAGAGTCTCCAAGAGCCAGAGGTTCCAGGATCCAGAAAAGCTACCCAACAGCTAGAAGCCCGAGAGTCTCGAAAGAGTCTCCAGGAGCCAGAGGTTCCAGGCTCCAGAAAAGCTACTCAACAGTTGGAAGCCCGAGAGTCTCAAAAAAGTATCCACGATATAGAAATTCCAGGATCCAGAAAAGCCAGCCAACAGCTGGAGGCCCGAGCATCTCAAAAGAATATTCAGGAGTCAGAGGTTCCAGGGTCCAGAAAAGCTAGTCAACAACTAAAAGCACAAGAGGCTCAAAAAAGTGTCCAGGAACCAGAAGTTCCAGGATTGGAAAAAGTTAGCCAGCAGGTGGAAGCACAAGTGTCCTCCCAAAGTATCCATGAGGCAGAGGTGCCAGACTCCAGAAAAGTTTCAAGGAAGCAATCACAACAGAGTAGACAACTGTATTTGGCTGATTTGACTGAACAAGTAGCTGCCTCTGAAAGCCAAGCAACTCTACAAAGATTCACTGATCATTTACATAGTGAGAATAAAGCTTTGCAGACATACAGCATACTTTCTATAGAAGATGGGATGTGGCTGAACCGAAAAACAGGCAAGCTTTTAGTAAGTCACACTCAACAAACTGAAATTACCTCACGTCGGGCCCCTAAAAAAATAGCAGCAGAGGATGGGGAAATGCCAAGGCCAATTGGACCCGGGAGCCCTACTGAAGGAGTAGGGCCTCAACTGGAAGAATTAAATCAGATCAGTACTACAGCTGAGGAAAAGATGGATCAGGACCAGCAGCAACTTTTACGCAAAGAATCCCCTCCTGGTAGCCAAGAAGTTTCTGGCCAGGACCAGCCTCCATTAGGGAAAGAACTTGAACCTGACATCCAGCAAGGTACAAGTCAAGAACTGCTGGGTGACACAGAGAGCCCACAAAATCTAGAGCAAACTGAGGGGGAAGACCAGGAGTACACAGACGATGCTGAACAATTGCTAACTCAGCGCTTGAGTGAAGGAACCCTAGGAAGTATAACTGCTGAAGGAGATGATGTATCTGTACTGACATACAGTGCTGTTTCCTTAGAGGAAGGAAGCTGGATCAATAAAAGAACAGGCAGAAAAGTGGTGTCTCAGAATCTGCAAACAGAAGAATCTTCATTTCAGAAACATGAAAATGTAGAGGAACCCCAGAATGGTGGCAAACCACCAGAAGGAGGCATGACTGAAATAATGGAGCCAAGTGGTTAACACATGACAGACAGCATGAGGAGAGGAAGGAAGGAAGGATGATCCCTACGGCCACTATAATCAGTGAGTAATTAGCTCTTTGCAGAGTGATAGGCAGCACTGTCTGTTCCCTAAAAAGAAGAATGGTATGGAAGGTTTGCTTGGGCTTATTTTATATTTATATATATAGGCAGTGGTTGGTCAGGTCCAAGATGTGTTTAGGTGGGTTGTGTTTTTTCTGGATGGCTGTCAAGGCTTCTTTTATAGGCACTTGGGTGAAGAGGGATATGACATCGAAACTCACGAGTAGGAAGATTTACAGAAAGACGGCAGCTCCATTCCCATTTTAAGCCCAAGCCTGAAGATGGCAGGTGAGATCTTGCCGAAACGTTGCAAAAACAATCTCAATCTTACACGGGAAAAGACCCGAATACAACAAAACCAGCATACCTACACCCATGAAAATCTACGAAAATATATGTGTGTGTGTGTGTGTGTGTGTGTGTGTGTGTGTGTGTGTTGTATTTGTGCTGATAAATAAATAAAGGGATATTTGGGCATACCAGGGGTTATAACACAAATACATACATACATACATACATACATACATACATACATACATACATACATACATACATACATAACCATATTTTTATTTTTAATGTTTTATTTTAAATATATATATATATATATATATATATATATATATATATATATATATATATATATATATATATATATATATATATATATATATATGATATAGATATAGATATAGATATAGATATAGATATAGATATAGATATAGATATAGATAGATAGAGAGATAGAGAGATAGAGAGATAGAGAGATAGAGAGAGAGAGAGAGAGAGAGAGAGAGAGAGAGAGAGAGAAGCAGACCTAAAATAGGATTTTTAAAAAGCAAAATAATGGTCTTTTGGGGATGGATAATAGATCACCATAAGTAGATCTGTAAAGATTTCGTTAACTTTCATATTTTAA
Source organism: Natrix helvetica (assembly GCF_964273705.1). Classification (NCBI taxonomy): domain Eukaryota; kingdom Metazoa; phylum Chordata; class Lepidosauria; order Squamata; family Natricidae; genus Natrix; species Natrix helvetica. The sequence continues at coordinate 24,643,721 of NC_138548.1, read as the reverse complement.
AAAAATTGAAACTACACCCCAAAAAAAAACCCACCACTTGCAGAATATAGTACAAAATGTAGAATTTTGGTAACTCCCTCTTGAACTGTATAAATTATACAATTATATTTGTACTGCACAATGTTTACATAATGAAATATGTGAACTGTTGAATAAAAACTGAATCAAAACATCAATTGACATAGGTTGGACTGAAAGGTGTTGCTGATTCCTATGAATTTCAGCCTATGTAGAAATCCTTCAAGGATGCTGGAGAAGATGAGAGATGGGGAAAAGCAGCCACAGATATGGAAAAGAGTCCCATTTACAATGAAGGTGCATCACTCAACATCTGTTCTATCAAAAGGAACTGAACTGTGGTCCACAATAGCAGATAGGTCAGTGGTCCTCCAAGGATGCAGGCATCAATGGTCAGTGATTATCAGTATAGTGACAATTTAAAAATAAATACAATTGTTTAAAATTATGATGCTTCCAGGATTGTTGTACAACGTTCTAGGGGAATAATGGATTGGGACGTGAATAGCAGGGAGTTTTTATCATTGTTATTGAAACAACAAAGTATTAAATATAAATAAAAGTAGATCTCGCCACTGAGATCAGGATACCAAAAATCCTTAATTGTAAATGTCTGGATGAACCATGTTAAACAGCTTCCTAAATTTCAGTAGGGAAGGAACCAGCCTGAACTCAGGGCTACCCAAAGGAGCCAAGTAGAAAGTGCTCCAATCCACATTTGGTGGTGCAGATGATTCTATCTGTATCCTCAGACTCCATAGGTTGAAATAAATCCCAGATGACCTTGTAAGATGTTTCCCTAATTATCTCATTAGATTGCTCAAGTAGCATCTAATTCAGAGCAAATGTAAGTAATTATAGTTGCTAAGAATCTGGCAAATGAGTCACAGAGGCACGTAGAAAGGTCTCTTGGCTGGTTCTTCCACAACAGATTGCAGGTTATCCTCAACAAGGCGATTGGAGATTCTGCAAATGCATAAATGCAGCAAAGGAGGACCTGTTTGCACCACTGTGGCGTTGTTACAAGCATGAGATATACCTGTATTTAATCATGTTCACTCATAAGTCTTCTCATGTCATCATTTTGTTGCCCAGCAAGGGATCACTTTGGGATTAGTGAAAGAGAAAGGCCAGTTAGGAGTAATCATCTACAGCAAGGTTGTCAAACTCAATTTCATTCAGGGCCGCATCAGGGTTGTGGTTCATCTTGAAGAGCCAGGTGGGCATGGCTGGGTGGGCATGGCTGGGCTGGGTGTAGCCAGCTTGACATCACTTGAGTCGAAGGGTGCCTGTGGTGGGGCTGGGTGGATCCATTGTCTCCAGCACATGCCCAGGAGGTGGGGCGGGAGCAGCCCCTTGCTGGCTTCAGGGTGGGCCTGTGGATCTAAGGCTGACCATGTTCTGGCCTGGGCAAATTTTAGATCTGTGACCAGCCAGCCTGGCCCAGGGGCAAAGCACAGGGGCAGTGTTTTGCTGTTTCTAGGGGAGCCCCGCAGGCCAGATCTAACCACATTGTGGGCCTGATCTGTCCCGTGGCCCAGAAGTGGTATTCAGCAGGTTCTGACTAGTTCTGGAGAACCGGTAGCAGAAAGTTTGAGTAGTTTGGAGAACCAGTAAATACTACTTCTTACTGGCCCCTCCCCCATCTATTATCTGCCTCCCGAGTCCCAGCTGATCGGGAGGGAATGGGGATTTTGCAGTAACCTTTCCCTGCTATATCCACCAAGCCATGCCCACCAAGCCTGGTAGTACTGGTAGTAAAAACAGAACTGGTAGTAAAAAATTTGAATCCCACCACTGCCCTGGACCTTGAGTTTGACATCCACGATCTACAGTATTTTTGATGACTTCCATGGTAGAACTAGCTGTGATTCACTGGAAGAATCCTCACATACGTTTTGAGATCTAACAGCCCTCACTGGTCATTTGGAGTTGAGCATTGAGAGGTGCCTGGAATTCTGAGATCTATGAGAGATGTTTTACCTGAAGTGAAACCAACAATTCAGTTTTACATGAAAGTAAAAAAAAATAGCACTGACAATATGACCAACAGTATATCCTCCAACGACAAAAACAAACTATATGCAAACGGACATACACGCAAAACCATAGAGACACATACACACCAATACATATACATATATATAAAACAATTGGTAAGGAATTGTAATATCCAGTTTTGGAAAAGCAAATGAGTTTCAAAAATTGTACAATGTACATCTTCTGACTTAAGAATAAAGTGAATTCTTGGATATTTTTATTTAACATGCATTGGACTCTTCCAGTGACGTGCGGTGAGGGTTATGGCTGGTGAGGCTGGTGACGTCATCAGGAAGGCGGGGAATGGGACCACGTGTGCAGGAGGCTGAGGCAGCCTCAGCCTCCAGCACACATGGTCCCATTCTCCGCCTTCCTGAGTGAACATTAAGAGGACAGTGGAGTGTACTGATCCGCGTAGCATTGCTTCCTCCACCGGCGCCAGTCCCTTCCTGTTGTGTACCGGCGGGCCTGGCCAGCAGAGGGCAGGCGAGTGGAGAGGCCCTCTGATTGGCTCAGGTGCGCCGGCTAGCCGGCGGGAGAATTCCTTTGTTCCTATTGGTTCGCCGTCTGACAGCTCGTTGTATAAATAGCTGTCAGACGGCTAGTTTTTGGTTCCAGTCAGTTAGTTGTTAATAAATACGTTGCACCCTATTCTGACTCCGTCTCCTCAGTGACCAACTACAACACTTCCCCCCCCACTCCTTCAAGGTCTCCCACCAACCCAAAGCCCGATCCCCAGCTCCCTCGGGCAAGGCTTGAGCGGGGTGAATGGGAAAGCAACGAAAGGGGCTGCGCTTTCACCCCGCTCAAGCCTTGCCGCCTGCAGCCACCGCCCGCCCTCGCTGCCCCTTTCGTTGCTTTTCCATTCAGGTGGCTGCGCTTCCCATTCCCATTTCCCATTCAGGCGGCTTCCCATGCAGGCAGCAAGGCTTGAGCGGGGTGAAAGCGCAGCCACTTTCATTGCTTTCTCATTCAGGCGGCTGCGCTTTCATGCCTTTGTCATCCGGCAGCACCGACATTTCTGCCTCCGCCCTCCACAGCTCTCTGGTGCGCCCGGACGGAGGTAGCCAGAATGGCACCGAAGCAGTCCGGCGGGCGAGCAAGCGAGGCAGCCTGATCCTCGGTCGCTTACCCACCGGACTGCCTCGGCGCCATTCTGGCTACCTCCGTCCGGGCGCGCCCGGGAGCTGCAGAGGCCGGAGGCAGAAATGTTGTCGGCGCTGCCGGATGATGTCATCTGGCAGCGCTACAACATTTCTGCCTCCTCAGCTCCCGGGCGCGGCCGGACGGATGTATATAACATTATAAATATATATAGTATATAATATTATATACTATTATTTCATGAAGAGAGGTGAGGCTCTGCCTCCCCTGCTTCCCCTCACTGCACGTCCCTGGACTCTTCAGATAATGTTTTAAAAAGATTAGATTTCTTGTGTTGGTATTATAAAAAATTACAATTAGAATGGTCAAAATTAAAATTAACTTACTTGATTTGCTCCTGTCCAGTCCTGGCTCCCTTTTACCTTTCAGTTTTAACATGTGTTAAAATAATCATGAGAAAGCATATGCTAATTAAAGATGTACATCTGATGTTGACTAATACTCTCAAAATATGAAATTTGACAACTCTGGCTTTAATTAAATGGGGCTTGCAAAGAGAATTGTTTTATAGGGATAGAAAGAAATTTATGCTTCTCAACTTAAGGAATGGATTCAAGAGATGTATTCCTTATACTGTAAATGTTTGAAATGCTTTTATACTCTTAAATTGAGAATATGTGACAACATGTTTCTATATGGTCTAGAACAGGTGTGTAAACTCAATTTCATTGAGGGCTGCATCAGGGCTGTGGTTGACCTTAGTGTGCCGGCGGATGTGGCTGACTGGGTGGGTGTGGCCAACTGGGTGGGCATGGTCATCTTGATGCCATTCACTAGGCATGGATGACTGGGTGGGCATTGCCAGCTTGACACCACTCCCCAAACTGCTGGCATGTTTCCTCTTTGCACTGGGTAGACTGGGCCAAAGCCATGCTGACTTGATGTTTCCTCTTTGCATTGGGTAGACTGGGCCGAAGTGATTGCTGGCCAGCCCCTTGCGTTTTCCAGGACAGGCTCATGGTCCGGACGCAGCCCCATGGACCTTGTGTTTGATACGCCTGATCTAGAAAGAAGGGCAAATCTCAGACTAGGCCACACTTCTTTCTTTGCCTAGCCAGGATTCAGATATTTTTACTTATATTTCAATTATATTTGTATAATCACCCATCTCACATGAAAGTGACTCTGGGTGATGTAGAAATGCATGCTCTATCATTAGGCTGGTTTTATTATACCTGGACCTATCACCTATGGTAGATGGGGACCAAGGGATCCTGCAATTTGGTCTCCCATATGCAGCGAAGCGGTTTGTGTCAAAGAGCAGCGTTTGGCACCAAATTGTTGGCCCCACTTTTTCAGGGGAAACCAGGCCAATACTTCCCACTGTATCTTTCTCTCCCTATCACAATCCCTGATATGCTCTCTGTCAACATGTATCCCCAAACGCTCCCAAGCTCTTCTTCTACCATCCAGCCACCCATATTCCCTACAGTCCAGCTGTAGACTCCTCAGTATTCGCACTTAAAGTCAACAATCTGGCAACCTTTTCTTTCTATCCCCTATCTCTCCCTGTCTATCTATAATTTATATATCCCTCTCAACTCCAAAACCAATGGCACCCTCATCCCAGGTCCTCCTACATCATTACAGCCACCAGGTTGAAAAAGACCACCTCCTGTTTTTTTCACTCCAGGGGAGGTCTCGAATTCCATCTCCTGCCTCACCCAAGGAACTCTCCTGTTGCACCTAATGCAGTCATATCTTCAAGAAGTTCTTCCACAAACAAGGGGCAACTTTGTGCCTACTACAACATGCAGTCTTTAATCACAGCTTTTTCCAGTTGATGGGAGGTCTCTTATCTGGCTTTAGTTTAAATACATGGCAGCAACCACAGGACTCTGCAATTCATGTTCTCTCCCACCTTGTCACCTTGCAGCCACTAAGCCATATCAGTCTCCATCTATCCTGAGGCAGCCACTGACATTTGTTTCTTCTTTGTTACCCGATCTTAATTTCAACAGAGGCAACAAGAGAGTGATAGCACTTGAACTCAACAGGATACGGCAGATAGACCTGTTAATATATATATATATAATATTCTGATTGTTCAAAGAAAATTGAATGCTAAATTGGAGCGTATAGTATGGGATGAAAAGAATAAATTCTTTCTTTCTTTTATATTTTCATCTTATTTTTTTTCCTTTCCTTTCAGAAAATACTTCACTGAATGCAACTATCTATTTTACAGTACAAACTGAAATCCAAGCAAAGACTCAATCCCCTTCTCTTAAACTGCCATCCAACAGCAAAGTCAACCACAAGAGAATGTCAGCGAGAATTAGCTCACCTTCTGCTAAGCTCTGACAGGAAGTTCAAGCATTAGGTGTCCATCATCTGAGAGAAGTGACTGCTCAACACAAAGGACATGCTTGCTACTTAAAACTTCTCCGTGTTGATACTCTACCCATTTATCTGCAGTGTCTGTCCTAAATGTGTATGTAAGAATGAGATGATGAGCGCAGACCTACTTCAGTCAGGTCAGATTATGTATATTAAGAACTCCTTACACATAGGAAGATGAGGGTTCAACAGCCAAAATATTATCTTCCACCTAAGTCTAGTTTCTTCTGCCGAGAAAGTGGTTTCCGATCTACCTCCTTTTCAAGCCATCATAGAATTTTAATAGCATTAATTTATTGTGTTGCTGAGCTGACTTTAGGATTGTATGCTGTTTTCCCCCCTTTTTACATAAGATCAGTCTGCCTCAGTTTCAGTATTACTCCTAGGCAGGAATTCCTGGTGTTGTTTTCTGCTGGAATTTTATGCCAGTGTGAGATGGTTGGGAAGCTGACATTTGCTGGAGAGACCAGTTGTCTAGGAATTCCTGCACAGCTCCATAATTCATACCATCACACAACTTAAGTTCAGGGCCTTAGTCCAGTACCCCAGCTGTGGGAAAAAAAATCATAGAAAGTTTCTTCTCTCCCCAAAAAATTAAAAAAACATTTATTTCCATCAAATAGGACGAATATAACTAAACAAAAGAGAAAAGTAACTTTCAGCACAGCATTAGTTTTGCTTCAGTTGCTATAGGATTTGACTCTTCTCTGTAGGCCTTAAAATGTGTAGCAGAGATGCAGTCTGGCACTGTTGCTGACTCATCTCCTTTGGATACTCTGCATAGTTCTGCTGCTGTTAAAATCCTAGGTAGGACCAATTTATCACTGGTCTGTAAAACGTGGGGGTGAGGGGTGGGTGTCAACCTATTCTCCAAAGCACCTGAAGATGGATCAAAAAGCAATGGGTGGAAACTGATCAAGGAGAGAAGCAACTTAGAACTGAGGAGAAATTTAGTGACAGTTAGAACAATTAATCAGTGGAACGACTTGCCTCCAGAAGTTGTGGATGCTCCAGCCCTAGAGGTTTATAAGAAGAGATTGGACACAATATGAAAAAGGTATAGGGACGGGATGGCGAACCTATGGCACGCATGCCACAGGTGGCCCTTGGAGCCATATGTCAGGGCACGCAAGGCATTGCCCTGTCAGCTGGCTGGCCAGCTGAGTTTAGCCTTTTTGAAAGGCATTTTTGCCCTCCCCAGGCTCCAGAGGCTTTATAGGGGCCTGGGGAGGGCAAAAAGAGCCTCCCTGTCCCCCCTGAGGCCCTCTGGAGGCTTCAGGAGCTTCCCTGAAACCTCTGGGGGCAAAAAACCAGCCCTATGGGCAAACCGGAAGCTCAGGAACAGACTTCCGGTTTTCTCGTAGGGTCAGTATAAGCCCTCCGGAGGCTTCAGGGATCTGAAGTGACTTCCGTTTTGCTCGTAGGGTCATTTTTAGTCCTCCAAAGGCTTCAGGGAAGCCACCTGAAGGTCCCTGAAGCCTCCGGAGGGCCTCCGGGGGGACGGGGGAGGCTGTTTTCGCCCTCCTATAAAGCCTCTGGAGCCTGGGGAGGACGAAAAAAGCATGCAAAAAATGGGGGAGAGCACCTCTCATGTGTGCATGTGCACTGGGGGGGGCGCACATTGCATTATGGGTGTGGCACACCCACGCACGCCCCCCCTGCGCTCCCCCCCCCTTATGGCACATGAGCCAAAAAAGGTTCGCCATTGCTAGTATAGGCTCTCCTGCTTAAGCAGAAGTCAGACTAGTAGACCTGCAATGTCCCTTCTAACTGTGCTATTTTGTTAAATTGCAATGTTTGACATAAATTGAGCATTGCATTTGGGAGATTTTAAGATGACAGCCTTATAACATGGGTCAAAAATGAGTCACATAGCTCTTCTTACCTCTTCTACTGGTGTCAGATGTTCATCCCCAGAAGCTGATATGGTGATGACTTTTGGATAGAAAAATCCAAAATCATCATCATATCAGCTATCAGGGATGAATATCTGACACCAATAAAAGAGGTAAGAAGTAGAGGCAACTGGTTGTCATCTAATAATTAGTATTTCTTTGGCCTCTTCTGGAGGTTAGATGGCTTTTAAATAATATTTGGAGTTAGGAGAAATTAGCACTGCCTTCCATACTGAATTTTGCTAATAATGTATTCTGCTGATGATCCATAAGAGTCACATATTTAGTCTGGAGATTGCACAAGTCCTGGGAGGAACTATTGAAATACAGTGTGGTTGACATTCCTAATTCCTTCTGGAGACTGTCTCTGTTACAATAGCCTACAACAATCAACAAATTGCCCTAAGTAGAATAACTTTCCAAAATGTATGCATTTCTGCATTTTTAAAAGCACTATCCCTGGTAGGATATACTGACCAGTTCTGCCCTTAAGCAGAGAGCAAAAATCCCAAGCAACAGATATTGCAAATAGAGGTAGAGAGGTATATTATGCATTTTATATATCACCTAAACCAACTTGCTGCTCTCATATGTGACAAAGGGCCTTTTTCTGCTGCCAGTGTACATAGAACAGATTGGAGGTATCTGGACTTCCGCTTCAGATATACAAATACCTTGGGCCATCTCTTCATAGAGAACCTTAAAAAAGAACGGTAAAGGTTCCCCTTGCATATATGTGCTAGTCGTTCCCGATTCTAGGGGGTGGTGCTCATCTTTGTTTCAAAGCCGAAGAGCCAGCACTGTCTGAAGACGTCTCCATGGTCATGTAGTCGGCATGACTAAACGCCAAAGGCGCACAGAACACTGTTACCTTTTCACCAAAGGGGGTCACTATTTTTCTACTTTCATTTTTACATGCTTTCAAGCTGCTAGGTTGGCAAAAGCTGGGACAAGTAACGGGAGCTTACTCTGTTACACGCACTAGGGATTCAAACCACCTAACAGCCGATCTTTCTGATTGATAAGCTCAGTGTCTTAGTCACTGTGGCACCGCATCCCTATGGAGAACCTATGAGTATAGAAATCCCAAAAATTTGATGGGGACGAAGTTAAGGATTCCAAGTTTTCCCAAGAGCTGCCTAGTTATGATATGTCATTGATACAATAACCTCTCTAATGGATTCAACCCCATTGTTGAATACACTCCAACAATGCTATATCACAAAAGCTCCATCCTTATGACAGAATAGGCTAAGCTAAAATAGGTCTGAATAGTGCAGACCTATAGCGGGCATGGCGACCTAGCAGTTAAGATGTTAGACTATGGACTGGAAGGTTGGCACTCCGAGACCCAAGCACCGTGTGACCGGGTGAGCTCCTGTTCCTGCCCTAGCTCCTGCCAACCCAGCAGTTCAAAAGCATGCAAACGAAAGTAAATAGGGGCCTTCCTTGGGTTTGGGAAGATGTTGGCCAGGGCTGGAGATGACAAATGGAAGATATCTTCACTTGATATCTCACATTTGTTTCTCAGTCCCCATACTGGGAGCCAGGATTCTAGATCTTTCTAGTTTCCATTGTTTAACTGGATGGACAAATACATAGCACCCCTTAGGAGCATTTAACACCAAATATGTATTTTTCCAGTGTGTCATGACAACAGCATGAGCTCAGGAACAGATGCAGTTGAGGTTTTTAATAAATGTTGCATGCTTCTGTAGGCAGGTTTTAATCAGAGTTTGGTATTCAGATTCAGAACTCTGCACAATCCTGGTGGGTAGATGCGGATTTAAATTATCTTTCTGGTGGAAAAGAAGTCAGAAATATGTGGGGAAGTTTCAAGGCTGCAGAAACTGCTCTCTCACACACTATCTAGCCAATGAATCATCAGGAAAAGCATCATTAAACAGGTATATTCTGAATTTCTTCCCTCTTTTATCACATAACATTGACTGCATTTTTAAAAAATACACTTTAAAGAGATAAACAGCATTTCCAGCTGTTTTATATATGGTATTCCTTAACTGACCTTAAAAAAAACCTTATTAGTCCAAGTAGTTACTAATATTTGAAAAGTATGAGTTACACTATTGCAGACGTTCTAGTAAGGGCAATGAAGTGATAGCTCAATTCTAGAAGAGAAAATAAATGTTTTTTGTATCTTCTGCTTATGGACAGATCGCCAGGAAGCGGTGGTGGGATTCTGCCAGTTTGTACCAGTTCAGGAGAACCGGTTGTTAACTTTCTGAGAAGTTTGGTGAACTGGTTGTTGGAAGAAATCATTAGGGCAGAGAACCAGTTGTTAAATTATTTGAATCCCACCACTGCCAGGAAGGCATACTTAATAGAAGCCAGATAAATCTTGTTGCCGTCTAATGGCTGACCAGATTTTTGCAACCAAGATATATGCTTCAGTCAAGGTTTCATGAACTACAACAACTAAACGTTTAGCATGGCTATAAGAGACTGAGGGCTCTCTGTCAAAGCTAAATTGAAATGCTATCCACCAATCCTTGAGAAAGTCCATCTCTCTCTGCTTCAGCAATAAAATGATAGACAAAGTATGACATTGGGACCATTGAAAAGAGAGGGAGAGAGAATATGAGGGAAAATGTTACTTTAAAATCTGAACAAGTTCTGTAAATACAACTTGATTGTCTTTGGTAAAGTCTGAAGACTAGATGAAAATGACCTTTTATGGTTAGCCAAAAAAAAAGTTTCTGGGTGCCATGGTTAAGTGCAAATGAGGAAAGGCCCTTGGGTACGTTTTAGATAGCCTCAGACTTAAAACTGTTTAAAATAATTCAACTCATCTTGGAGAATGAAGCCCTGAGAGAAAAGATAACCTACAAAATATAGTCCTTGTCAAAAACCTCCCTCAGTATAGGTAATCCTCGAGTTGTGACCACAATTGAGCCCAACGTTTCTGTTCCTAAGTGAGTCTTAGCGCCTCCACGAGTGATGCTCCTGCTGCTCAGCTACGTACCAGGGCATACTGCCTGCAACCCACCACTGGTTTTGCCCCGTTTTATGGCCTTTTTTTAACACAGTTGTTAAGCGAATCACTGTCATATATATATGTATGATAAGGAGGAGAGCCTGTGGCTTAGTGGCTAATACATCTGCCTAATATGTAATACAGCCCAGGTTCGAATCCCAGTAAGGGTATGGCTAGCTGATGAGAGCTAAATAGCTTGAAATAGATCTATACTAGTCTCCCTTTATTTATTTATCAGCACAAATACAACATACATACATACATACATACATACATACATACATACATACATACATACATACATATATAATATTCTACTATTAATTTAACTAGTGCTTAATAAACATTGCGTTGTCTGGGTGATTTTGTTTGCTTAACAATACAAATTATGTTCCTAATATTTACACCTTTTTTCCAGCCATTGATAAAATAAACACCATATTTGGTAGTATTCTGTATCTTCTTTCTGCTTAAGCTTTAATGTAAGTCTGTCCATTTCTGCACTTGTTAAGTTAGTAACAAAGTTGTTAAGTGAATCTGGCTTCCCCATTGATTTTCCTTGTCAGAAGATCACAAAAAGTGATTCCATGAACCCCCGCGGACACTGCAACCGTCATAAATATGAGTCAGTTGCCAATTGTCTGAATTTTGATCATGTGACTGTGGGGATGCTGCGATGATGATAAGTATGAAAAATGGCCCTAAGTCATTTTTTTCACTGCTGTTGTAACTTCAAATGGTCACTAAACAAACTGTTGTAAGTCGAAGACTACCTGTATTATGTTGCAATAAAAGAGAAACCGAAGCTAGTTGCCAGATGTGAGCTGACAATTTTTTGATAAGGATGATGAGATTCATTATATTACAGAACCTCACCATAAATCCTCCCCCAGGTTTCCCCCCCCCTTTTTTTTCCTAATTTCTTCTCTGTCATTGTCTTTAGTTTCTGTTCCTCCGATCTGTGCAGCAGAGAGAAATTCCAATAATTAATACGCCTCCCTCCAATCACAACGCACATTCCAAAGAAAATTGATACCATATTTGTGTTGCATAATCTGCTGGAGTGATGTGCTAAAGGTGTTAGAACCAGACAGCATGCACAAGCAGCAAGAACAAATGCATTGCTTGGTTCTGTATTAATTTTTCACCTAATTTTCATTCCCCCCAGGATATCAGATTCGTATCATTCACTGTTACCCTGTTTCAGAGCACTGGAAGAGTCTTGTCCTATGATTGGTGTCAAATTCTTTGCAAATCTATTTATAACACTTCTGAAATTCCAGCTGCTTTCAGATTGCCTGTTTTGTGTTAACTGGTTTGTCTGAAATCCACAAAGAAAACACATGGACACGTAGCACAAGGTCATTTGCAGCCATTAAACATGAACCGGCGCACTTTAGATTTATTCATGATATCAAAATATGCATGTTTCCGATTACCTGAGTTCATACAACAGACTCCGTTCTAAAGCTGGTTTAGCGAATTCACATAACATGCTAAGCTCAAACCAATAAATCGTATGTCTGGTTCCAATATGCTCTATTATAATGCTTAATCATAAACTGCACAAATCCATTTTAGCCTAATTTAATGTATTCTGTAAATTCATCACCGTATATGTATATGTGTGTGTGTGTGTATATGTATATTATATACATATACATATATGGCGCTAAGGGCAATTACTTCTTATCTATTATTAATGTAATTATGGCACTTTATAATTAAATAAATCATTCTAGACCACCTACTGACTCTTATTCTTGCAAAAATATTGAACCAGGAAAGCAGAATCATATTGAGAACAGTTTTTCCCCCTGGGGGACAGTAAAGGTTCCACATACAGCATATAACACGGGCTGAGGGGAACTTGCTAGAGGCACTATGTGAGCATTACTACAGGAAATATCAATATCCAGATGTCAATTTCCACTTCCAATAATAGAACCCAAATCTAAATCCTAGAACTTGGAAGACAGATTGTAGATGACTTGGGCTCATATTACTACTGATAAATGTCAGGTCTGCTGATGTCTGCTTTCTGAGGTAACCTGAGGTAATCTAAAAAAACGCATCCAAAAGTACTAATTCTAGCTTTATTGTAAGAATACATTAATAGAATCTTGAAAGTCCTAAGCACATCTCCCTTCCCCTCCTCTTTGCAACCCAAGAAATTAGAAAAAGTTCCTTCTGAGATGTTGGCTACCCACAATCCTTCTACAAGATCAGCTGCTGCTTGTCTGACCATAGTCTAATCTGCAGTTCTTGCACTTCCTCATTCTGTAATAAACTTGGTTGATAACTTCCTCATTCTGTAATAAACTTGGTTGTTAACGAATAGGTGGCCATGGCATATATTACTGAAAGTTGGTTGGGTAAAAGCGGGGATATTGCCCTCTTGGAAATCTGTTCAGCTAGTTTTCAGAACTGGCAGCAACCATGAGGTCAGGATCAAGGTAGCAACGCTAATCTTACAGAATGTCTTATTTATACCATTGTATAATGAGATATGAGTACCTGCATATTAAGTTAAAGGGAAAAGATAAGGCAAATATTCTGGTGAATTAGCCAACCTGCTATGCATGTTGCATGGTCTCAGTTAGTTTTTGTTAATTTATGGTTTGAATTAGTCATACTCCCCAAATGGGTTAATACAGATTAAGTATATTATGTGAAGGCTCTTATGTCACCTAAAACCTTCAAATGTAAGGGCTGGACAGGACCTTTGAGATCACACTGCAATCCCCTGCCTAGTGTCCTGGTAACTCATTCCTACATTTTTTACCTAATCCATAATTTCTATTTAACAACAATTTTAGCGATAAGTCTTTTGCTCCCCTAGTGAAATAGTCAAAATAGTTCCTGGCTTATATTGCTTTTTTTTCTGTGAGTAATCAACAGTAGCTCCCTGTAAATTCATATCTTGTGATCAGTCATAATAACTAAATGGCAACATGGTGAAGCATCATTTTGAGCTAAGAATGTCATAACACCTGACCTTGAGTTGCTGCTAATGAAAATGAAGTAGTTTAAGGAAGCGGCCAACTGGAAAGCTGCAACTACAATTTTCTGAAGATGCTGAAGATACAAGGCCTCAGTGGTAATCTTTTTGTCAGTTTCTGGGGTATAATTAACTGTCTTAACCATGATTAATAGATTTCAGATTCCAGAGGGACACCAAATTTCTTTTAGATGTCATGTTTTCAGAAGAGTAGATGTCTGCTTGAAAGAAGAAAAACACCTACAACGTGAAGTGAAGCAGAACCAAACTTCTATGAGCCTGGGTGCACCCCATTATATGCATACAGGTCCTGGCCTTTAGGGAAACTGCTTAGGACAGGTGAAATGGACAACGTTCAGATCTTCAATCCAGCTGAAGGCTATCATAGTGCAGAACTAGCTAACACATTGAAAATCAACTAGATAACCTACTAAACATACACATTAAACAGCTTGACAATTATGTGACTTGTAGCTTTTCCATAAAAAATAAGGCTTTCCTGTATGCCTGTCCTGATAGTGGGATTGGGGTGTTACCCATCCCACTGAGATGAGACAACCAATGGAAGCAAGCAGATTTAACTTGATAGGGGTAGGTGTTACCTCCTTACTTAATGATTTTATTGTCTGTGAAGATGGAATAGACATCTCACTTGTAAAATGTGTCAGACTGCAACTCTTAAGTCCCCATTTCAATCAATACCCTCATTGGTTTGTTGGCTAGGGAACATGGGAGTTGTTATCCTGTACATCTAGAGCAGGGCTGTCAAACTCCCAGCCTGCGGCCTGCAGTAAATTATCCCGTGGTGAGTTGGCTATGAGGAGTTGGCTACGACGAGTTGGCTGTGGTGAGTTGGCTGCAGTGAATTGTCATAGACTCCTTTGGAAGGGTTTAAACAGAGGCTGAGTGGTAGATTCCTGCACTGGGCAGAAGGTTGGGCTAAGCTACCTCCAATATCCTTCCAATTTATACATTCTATGATTCTATCAATGTCTGTTGAAGTTTGGCAAATCCCATAGTGAGTTGACCATGGTGAGTTGTGGTGAGTTGTCATAGACCAGGGGTGGTATTCATTTACCCTCCCTACCGGTTCGCGAATGTGAGCACATGCACCACCTTCACGCATACGCACAGCCTTCCACACATGTGCTTTTGGTGAAAAAAGGGCATAAATGGGACGCCGTAGAGCCGGGACAGGTGGGGAGGGCCACCCAAGATTTCCGCTACTGGTTCGGGCGAACTGGTCCAAATCGGTAGAATATCACCTCTGTCATAGACCCATGTGGATTACTAGGGCAGCCACAAAACAGGACAGCCTAATGTAAGCCTCATCATACCATTGCAATGCAAGCTCCACCCTTTGTAGAATGCTGCAATGTTGGATGCACACCCATAGATTGTAGCATGGCAGCACACTTCTACTTTCATCTTCTTGACAAAAGCAACAGGACAGTTGTAAACCTGCATTGTATAGGACAGGTGAGGAGTCAGATATGTTCCTCTCTGTCTCCAGATAACAGGACTGGGAAAGTCCCTCTACTGATACCTGGACAATCACCAGACTGGGGCCAATAGTCATCTCTGTTCTCAGACAGGAGGGATCCCAATGCTTTATTTGGCTATTGTGTATTTTAACATATTGAGAGCACATCAAGGACACAATCCCAAAATATCTATCATAAGCAGAGTTTACCCAGTTTGTTCACAAATTGCGAACTTTTTACAGAAAGTAAGCTAGTGCTACTCCTTGTTACAATTCTAGGCTGTTACTATAGCTTCCCTATTTTTTTTCTAGACAGGTAAGAATAATTCCAAGCAAAACACTAATTTCTAGCTACCTACCATTTTAAGTTTATTATATACATACATGCAATGCTGGTAGGTGGAATTAATTTATGGCGTATGAGTTTCCCATTAATTTATTTATGAAATTATGGTTACTTTTAAAAAGTTAAGTAAGAGGATTTGCAAGCAGCAAATGTGCCATCCCCAGATACTTTGGTAACTAGGGGCACCCACCCTGTAGCTCCAGGGATGACTTTTAAGCAAATAAGATGAGAGAATCCCCCCCCCCCCCCAGGCTGCCTACCATCTTGGTTTTTAGCTTTTCTGTTTAATTTTTCTAATTTTAATTGGTTTCCAGCACTTTTTAACTTTTTATTATATTGTAAGCTATCCGGAGTCACTATATCAGTGAGATAGGCAGTATAGACATTTAATACATAAATAAATCCTCCCTGCAAATTTATATTGGACATGGAATTTTAAACTATAGTTACTTACTGACTACTTGCTGTAGTTGTATTTGTTTATAGTGTTTATCCCACATTTTCACTGGTTAAAAACACCGGAAGCAAAGTGGGATACGCATGTTGCATGAATAACTATGTTAAAAGCAAAAGGAAAACACCTACAGTGGGATCCAGTTTGATTCCAAAAAGCTAGGGAGAAGCAGAAAACGAATGGAAGTAGGCTGCCTGAGAACTAGGACATAGGGATGGGGGAGCAATTTTATCATCCTGGAGTCAGGAAGTATAAAACTGTGTGTATTTTCTGATTCCCTACACACACATGTGTACACACACACACACACTTATATAAGAATATAAGCACATAAACAATGTCCTACTGGATTAGACCTCTGGCCAATCTAGACCAAAAGACTGTTCCCACTGCTTTCAACCAACTGCACAAAGAATGCACTAGTCTCACAGCAGGTGGCCTTCAAAGACTGTCCCATTGCCATCCAGGCTAATAACCACTGTCAGTTAGCTAGTTTATATCCCATCTATCATTTGCACAAATAATTCAAGGAGCCAAGCATATCCAACACATATCCAACCCTCTTCTGATTTTACCCACAACCACCACCCTGTGAGGTGAGGTGAGCTGAGTGAGTGTGATTGGCCCAAGGTCACCCAGCTGGCTTTCATGCCTAAGGTGGGACTTGAACTCACGGTTTCTTGCTTTCTATTCTGGTCTCTTAACTATTAGAGAAACTGGTTATGCCTATGATTTTCATGAATTGGTCCAACTATTTTTGAAGCCATTCAAGATGGTAACAGGCACCACAGCTTGTAGTACAGTTTTCGCCCTCCCAGACGCTCGAGGAAAACCTCCAGAGCCTGGGGAAGGCAAAAATGCCCCTCCCCCACCATGGTGCAGGAGGCTGACTAGGCCATGCCCACTGTGGCCATGCCCACCCAGCAGCCAGGCAGAGAATCCTTTGCTGAAATTTTTGAACCTCACCCATGGTTTCAATCATGTCTCCCTTCATTTGTCTTTTTCTTCTAGACAAGAAAGCCCCAAATATATTTCTTCATTGAGGAGCTGTTCCAGTCCCTTGATCATCTGACATGCTGTTGTCACATCAGCCCTTTCTAGATATGAGCCAGACTTCTAAATCTGGATCCTCACAACTCATTTCCTTGTACCTTGTTTTCATAAAGATTGTGTCAGAAAATTTCTTCTCTAGCAAAAACAGTTTATTCCAAAACTTCGATAATATGCTAGGATAACAGATGGGCAGTGCAATAGGCTGAACCTTACACTACACAAACCTAACAGATTTTGGGTTTGAACGCAGCCAGCAATCGTTCAAAATATCTAATTCTTTTCTCTTCTCCTCTCAGAGACTGAATTAGGACATTCTGTATGCAAAATTAATGCTTTAGCAATATAATGCTGTCCTTCCCCATACAAATTATCTTTAGCAGGGCTTCCATTTTAAAGCTAAAACAAAATACTCACTGTATGCAGCCAGAAAAATCTTTTTTTTTTCTGTTTTAATTTTCTGTGGTGAAAAGTTCAATGTCATTGAAAAACTGACATATCATATTGTATGAATGTTGACTGATCCTAATTTCAGTCATTTTCCATTGTCTCAATGAATTTTCTTCTCTAGAGGTTAACTGTTTTGAGCTTTCTCTTTTGTTTTTCTCTCTACAAGCCTTTAAATAAAAACATTGCTGGAGGTTTTTTTTTTTTTAAAAAAAAAAACTACCGAACAGGCATTCATAGAATCCAAAGTTCTACCATATATCATTCATCACACATCAAGATGAAACTGGAAAAGCTTCCAATTAAAAATCATTGTATTTTATGCTGCATGGAATCTGTGATGAATGAAAATTGTATTGTATCACAATACCCTGTGAATAAAAGCAGTTTAAGAAAATGTTGTAGGCTGAGGGCATTAATCTTACTCTCAGTCTACTCTACAAACTAAGTCACCAAACAAGGGAAAACAAAAATAAATTTTTGATCATGAAGAGATGAACAGGATCTTGATGTCCTAATGGACAATCACTTTTTAATATGATCCCAATCTGCTGCAGCTGCCAAAAAAACCCTAGTCCTAGGCTGCATTAACAGAGAGATAGAATCAAGATCATGTGAAGTGTTAATACCATTTATAATGCATGGGTAAGACCACACTTGGAATATTGCATCCAGTTTTGGTCACCACAATATAAAAAAGATGTTGAGAATCTAGAACAGGGGTGTCAAACTCAAGGACCTTAAATCTGGCCCGATGGCCTGTCTGGAAATAGCAAAGGACCGGCCCAGGGTGCCTCTGGCAGTCAAAATGGGGTGCAGGGGAGGGAATATGCACCCCCCTGTGCTCTGTTTTTGCTGGCAGGGTGCTACAGGAGGCTGTCGAGGCTGCAAATGGCGCGCGGGGGGCCACGCACAAACCCTGGACTTTTTTCTTCAGGCATAAATGCATAGAGCCAATGCTCCCTGACTCTCTTCCTGGTACAATATAGCTCCGTGATGGCAAACCTATGGCATGCATGCCCAAAGTGGCACACGGAGCCATGTCGCCTGGCACGCGTGGTGCCGGCCATTCGTCTTCCGGGTTTCTGGAGCGCATAAGTGCATGATGATCACCTGGCCTTCGTGCGTGTGGCAGTGCCAGAAACTAGAAGAGCTGATCTTCTGTTTTCCAGCATGAACATGCATGCCAGACAGCTGATCGTCACGCGTGCACACGCACCAGTAACCGGAAGACTAGCTGGCCAGTGTGCATAAACTGGAAGATCAATTTCTAGCAGCCACATGCCCCCCGGACAGCTCCTCTTCTGTGTTGCATTCCAGACGAGCGTGTGCACTGATATAGCTGGTTAGGCACTAGGTTTTACATAACCCTGCAATATATCACCTTAAAATTGCACTCCTTTCTTGGACCATTATAAAATTGTTTCACTAAGCATTGTTCAGGTCGGATTCCCACCCCCACCCAAATACATATATTTTTACTTATTTAAAACATTTGTACAGCTGCCCTTCTTAAAACTAATTCTGGCTATTTTATAAAGGAATGCTGTATATACAATTATAAAGCCAACAACAATAAAAGAAGGGGGAAAAAATAAAAATCTGGTGCCATCACTGCGCTTCTCAAATGCAATCCACATTCTCATTTCACCCCGACATCACCTTGTATACTGTATGGAAATCATGTACCAAATAAGTGTATGAGGGGTAATTTCATATACAAATAGATGCACAGTTTAATGCGTTCCTACAATAATGCAGAAATCCAACAGAATAGTCACACAGATCCAAAACTGATAGGTTTGTTCATTCCAATCTGTCTTATTATCATAATAACAAATAGCAATATATTATTTTTAACATTCTGTTCCAGCACATGTCTCTACCGCAAAAGAAGATACAGTCAAGAATTGCCTGACTACTTAATTGGGTTTTTTTCTCTGAGTTCACCTGGATTACTGCCAACTCAATCAAAAATTGAGGTTTTTTTTTTTTTTTGGCACCATCAGTACTATTGCCCTTAAAGTACAGAAAGTGCTATAGAATATTACATTTTATTGCTCTTGGTTTGGAAAGCTTTGCAAATGAGATGACTTTATTCAACTAAAATTAGAACTTTTGAGGAATATTTTACACAAAGTTGAGTACCAACTCTGGCTTGTTAAAAATGAATTTAGGCAGAAATGACTACCTTCTCCATTTCTGGAGATCTCTCTAGCCTCTGAGCTCTGATTGAAAACCTGTATTTTAATTCATTCATACATTACAAGTGAAGATCTAGAACAGTGTCTTTCAAACTTTCCACCAGTGCACCATTAAATAAACACTTAGAAAGTGACGGAACCACTAAGAATAGTGGAACCATTATCCAGAGACATGGGAAATTCCATTTCAGTTGATGTGTTCAAACAAGCTAGATAGCATCTTTCAAGGACACTTTCATTTGGATTTCTGTGGTGAATAGAGCAGGGATGTCAAACAGGCGGCCTGCGGCCCAGATGTGTCACATGCAGGCCATGCCCACCCCAGCTCCGCAAATATCACGTGATGGCAACGTGATGCCATGAGTTTGACACCCATGGAATAGAGAGTTGGATCCAGCCACCTAAATGAGCACCTGCAACCCCATGATTCTCTTTCTGAACTGCAGATTTCCCACTCTGAGATATATCAGATAGAAGCATTGGGACAGTCACAGCTTAGAGCAGTGTTTGTCAACCTCAGCAATTTTAAGAGGTGTGAGCTTTCTCTCCCAGAATGGCTGGGGGCTTCTGGGAGTTGAAATCCACACCTATCAAAGTGACTGAGATTGAGAAACATTATCTTAGAGAGCTATTAATTCCCCTTCTCTTGATGGCATCCATGCTGCAGGTGGATGGAGACCAAAAACGTTAAGATGGCAGTCACACCAATGTAACTGAAGCCCTTCTCATATGTGTGTGTGTGTGTGTGTGTGTGTGTGTGTGTGTGTGTGTGAGAGAGAGAGAGAGAGAGAGAGAGAGAGAGAGAGAGAGAGAGAGAGAGAGAGAGAGAGAGAGAGAGAGAGAGAGAGAGAGAGAGAGAGAGAGAGAGAGAGAGAGAGAGAGAGAGAACATTGCATACACATACACATTTCACTCATGCAGCCACGACCACGATTTTGGGGATAGATAGATAGATAGATAGATAGATAGATAGATAGATAGATAGATAGATAGATAGATAGATAGATAGATAGATGATAGATAGATAGATAGATGATAGATAGATATAGATATAGATAGATAGATGATAGATGATAGATAGATAGATAGATAGATAGATAGATAGATAGATAGATAGATGATAGATAGATAGATAGATAGATAGATAGATAGATAGATAGATAGATGATAGATAGAGTCTCTCTGTGTGTGTATTCTTCTTACCCCTCCCATGATTGTTACTAACTCTCCTGCTTTACATTATAGATCAGGGATAGGCAATTGATTTTCCCAAGGGGTCACATGAGAAATTGGGTCCAACACATTACTTTGAAGGTATATAGGTATGTATGCACACACATATGTACATTTAAAAAAGCATCCACCTTCAAAATAAAAGCAATGCAGTTGTATTGCATGCATGGGGTATACTTATTTACATTTGATTTCTAATTTCCATTTGTCCTCACATGGACCAGACATTATGCCATCAAGAGAAAGGGGATTATATGGCCCAAATCCCTCCCATCATGATCTTGCTTCCTCCTCTTTGTTCCCAGGATCTATTAAACATTCCATAACATTTGGCAACTTTATGCTGTTCAGAGATTTTTGGATTATAGTTTTCACAGCCCCCTTGCCATTGGCTATATACCAGTGAAAAATGATAGGATTTGAAGGCCAAAATATCTTGAAGTCATTTGTTTTCTTATGTTGGCATTAAAACCACTCATATTTTCTTTTCTCGGTAGAACAGTGCATTCAAATTATAAAACAAACCCCCCATAATGAAGCAGCAAGCCATGCTGGGGGAGGGGGGAGCCTTTTGCTAGCCCAAACTATGTGGTAAGTTATAAGCATTTTACAGAAAAAAAATTACTGTGTCCAAAGCGCATTTTTCCCCACTTACAATAAAAAGTGAGATGCAAATATTTTAGTACCTCATTTTTGCAATTTAAACAAGGAGGCTATAAAAATTATGAATTAGCGTCATCCAATTCAGTATGAAGCTAAATCTTTCCCCAACCAGATAACATTTCCATATTTCAACCTATAAAATGTAAGCAACCAACCAACACAATAAAAACAATGCCACAAAATATTCTTCCCCTGGCCCATTTTATGACCTGCACAGATTTTTTTCCCTTTTGCAAACACCTTGAAATTTGTATGAGTAAGCAATAGTTCAGAATAATCAAAGAAAATATACTGCCAAAGCATTATACTCATTGTTATAAAGCTAGTAAGTTGGTCACATAGAAGAATCCAAAAAGCCAGAAATAATGAGGGTGCCAAATACCTCCTGATGAATAATTCACTCCACCTGTTCTCAACAAATCTCTTCCAGCCCCCACTATTGCAACAATGTGGAAGGAGTACAAATTGGTGCTGTTCAGCTGTGAGTCTTATCTTTTACTTACGGTAGCTCATTTATTTCCAGTAATCACTGCTGAGCAGTTAGATTGTTTTCCAAAAAGAAACTCTGGCTGAAGCCACAATAATGGAACATTAATTCATGCCCTATTTGAAGCCCCTGGTCACCTTTCCATCCAGGTCAGCATCAAAGATAGCCACTGCCAAATTCTTTTACAAAAGTTTACAAAAGTAAAAGTTATTTTACTTTAGAATAAAGGTCAAGATATTAGAAATTATATATTGGCATTCTCCAAGTTATGTCTTTCAGCTGATTTGCCAAAAAAGCCAATACAGTCCTAGGCTGCATTAACAGAGGGATAGAATTAAGATCATGTGAAGTGTTTATACCATTCTATAATGCCTTGGTAAGACCATACTTGAAATATTGCATCCAGTTTTGGTCGCCACAATTTAAAGATGATGTAGACACTCTGGAAAGAGTGCATAGAAGAGCAACAAAGATGATTAGGGAATTGAAGACTAAAACGTACGATACGATACGATACGATACGATACAATACAATACAATACAATACAATAGAATACAATACAATACAATAGTAGAGTTGGAAGGGACCTTGGAGGTCTTCTAGTCCAACCCCCTGCCTAGGCAGGAAACCCTATACCGTTTCAGGCAAATGGCTATCCAACATCTTCTTAAAGACTTCCAGTGTTGGGGCATTCACAACTTCTGGAGGCAAGCTGTTCCACTGATTAATTGTTCTAACTCTCAGGAAATTTCTCCTCAGTTCTAAGTTGCTTCTCTCCTTGATTAGTTTCCACCCATTGCTTCTTGTTCTACCCTCAGGTGCCTTGGAAAATAGTTTGACTCCCTCTTCTTTGTGGCAACCCCTGAGATATTGGAACACTGCTATTATGTCTCCCCTAGTCCTTCTTTCTCTTAAGCTAAACATACCCAGTTCCTGCAACCATTCTTCATATGTTTTAGTCTCCAGTCCCCTAATCATCTTTGTTGCTCTTCTCTGCACTCTTTCTAGAGTCTCCACATCTTTTTTACATCGTGGCGACCAGAACTGAATGCAGTATTCCAAGTGTGGCCTCACCAAGGCATTATAAAGTGGTATTAACACTTCACGTGATCTTGATTCTATTCCTCTGTTGATGCAGCCTAGGACTGTGTTGGCTTTTTTGGCAGCTGCTGCACACTGCTGGCTCATATTTAAATGGTTGTCCACTAGGACTCCAAGATCCCTTTCACAGTTACTACTACTGAGCAAGGTACCACCTATACTGTAGCTGTGCATTCCATTTTTGTTGCCTAAATGTAGAACCTTACTCTTTTCACCATTGAATTTCATTTTATTAGATAGTGCCCAATGTTCAAGTTTGTCAAGATCCTTCTGTATCTTAAGCCTATCTTCTGGAGTGTTGGCTATTCCTGCCAGCTTGGTGTCATCTGCAAATTTGATGAGTTCCCCATTTAGTTTCGATTAGCTGGCCTGGCACACTCATAACTTTTACCTCTTGGCAGATATATTTTAATTGGTATTTTTGGGGAACCATTTTAAATTTAACTTTTTGGGGTATTTTTAGGGGTCTTTTTAAAGATTGTATTTTAAATACTTTACTTTAAGGTACAGTTCTTTTAACCTCCTCCATCTAAGTATCTAATTATTTAACTATTTATGTATTGAAATATCTAAGTATTGATTTATCTATGTATGTTTTATGTATTGACTGTACACCGCCCCGAGTCCCTTTTGGGAGAGGGGGCGGTCTATAAATATGAATAAAAGTAAAGTAAAGTAAAGTAAAGTATTCCCTCATCCAAATCATTGATGAAGATGTTGAAGAGTACTGGGCCTAAAACAGAGCCTTGGGGTACTCCACTGCATACTTCCCTCCATGTAGATGCAGTTCCATTGAGGACTACCCGTTAAGTGCAGTTGGTCAGCCAGTTACGAATCCATCTGGTGGTGATGCTGTCTAACCCACATTCTTCTACTTTATATAGTAGTAGGTTATGGTCTACCTTATCAAATGCCTTACTGAAGTCCAAGTAAACTATATCGACAGCATTCCTCTGGTCCACTAATTTTGTCACATTATCAAAGAATGCAATAAGATTAGTCTGGCATGATCTGTTTTTGACAAATCCATGTTGGCTTTTGGCTATTAGTTTGTTTACTTCTAGGTGTTGCTTGATTATTTTTTCCAGAATCTTTGAACAGTTGATAGTTGCTGGAATTCATACCACAATTGTTAAAGGTAAAGGTTCCTCTCGCACATATGTGCTAGTCGTTCTTGACTCTAGGGGACAGTGTTCATCTCCATTTCAAAGCCAAAGAGCCAACACTGTCCAAAGACATCTCCGTGGCCATGTGGCAGGCATGACTAAACGCTGAAGGCACATGGAACGCTGTTACCTTCCCACAAAGTGGTCCCTATTTTTCTACTTGCATTTTTACATGCTTTCGAACTGCTAGGTTAGCCGAAGCTGGGACAAGTAATGGGAGCTCATTCCACAATTGTTAATAAGAGACAAAAAAAGGTCTAGATAGTGAATGTGGCAATACCTGAAAACAAATCAGAAAGGAAAAATGTGGAGAAAATCACAAAATACAAAGACCTTCAAATAGAAGTAGAATGGCAAAAGAAAGCAAAGATAGTACGAGTATTAATAGGTGCTTTCCCAACTCCAAAACATCTGGGGCATCACTTGAACACTCTCAGCATTGACTCTAGAAAGAGTACAGAGAAGAGTAACAAAGATGATTAGGGGATTGGGGGCTAAAACATATAAAGAACAGTTGCTGGAACTGTGTATGCCTAGTCTTATGAAAAGAAGGACTAGGAGTTACATGATAGCAGTGTTTCAACATTTAAGGGGCTGCCACAAAGAAGAGGAAGTCAGACTATTCTCCAAAGCACTTGAGGGTAGGTCAAGAAGCAATGGATGGAAACTAATCAAGGAGAGAACCAACCTGGAACTAAGGAGACATTTCTTGACAGAACAATTAATAATAATAATTTAATTTAATAATTTATTAAATTTCTAGACCACCCCCTCTCCCCGGAGGGACTCGGAAGGACTTGCCTTTAGAAATTGTGGTTGCTACAACACTGGAAGTTTTTAAGAAGAGACTGGACAGACATTTGTCTGAAATGGCATAGGGTTTCCTGCCTGAGCAGGGGGTTAGACTAGAAGATCTCCAAGGCCCCTTCCAACTCTCTTATTCTGCTCTGATTTGGATGAAAGCTTCTAGCATGTCAAATCACTCCGTTGGCTGGGAATTCTTAGAGCTGTGATCTAAGACCTACTACAAAAGCTAGAATTCATTAGAGGATAATTTATCATAGTAATTCTTTCCCAGTTGACACTTGACCCACTCACAGTATTCAGAATTTTAATCCACAATGGCCATGATAGATGAAATTATGGGCCTTGTCCACATATCTGAAAGATATCAGATTGGGAAAGAATTTTATAACATTAAAAAAAAACCCACAGCAATGTCACATACAAATCTCTTTCTTTACATTGGAATCTGGATTTCAGGATCCTAAAAGGGAATATTATTGCTAGCATTACAAACTGCAGACATTTGTGCTCTGGTTTTTTTTCCTGCTGTCCATGACTAAACTTCTAAAGGTAAAGGTTTCCCTTGCACATATGTGCTAGTTGTTCCCGACTCTAGGGGGCAGTGTTCATATCCGTTTCAAACCCGAAGGGCCAGCTCTGTCCGAAGACGTCTCTGTGGTCATGTGGCCAGAATGAATAAATGCTGAAGGTGCACAGAACACTGTTACCTTCCCACCAAAGATGGTCCCTATTTTTCTACTTGCATTTTTATGTGCTTTCGAACTGCTAGATTGGCAGAAGCTGAGACAAGTAATGAGAGCTCACTCCGTTATGCGGCACTAGAGATTCTAACCACCAAACTGCTGACTTTTCTGATCCATGAGCTCAGCGTCTTAGCTACTGAGCCACCACGTCCCCATGATTAAACCTCTACACCACAGTTAATTTATTTGGTAAAAACTAAGGGCAGCTTTTGAAATGGGTAGCTTTACATCACATTTTCTTCAGGTTGCACTCTATCATAGCCTTCTCCATTCTAGTGACTCAAAGTCTGCTAATTTCCCATAATCCCCACCCCAAAGGACTGTTGTTTTAGTAATCCTGGGACTCCTACTACTTAGAGTCTAATTGAAATGGGCAATGAGCCCTGTAAATAAATAAACAAATACACCTGGATGGTACCAATTTAGGGAGCACTCACTGGGCTGTGATGCATTTGCAAGCAGCTGTTCCTCCAGATGACTTCTAAAAATCCTTTCTTTTTCAAAGTGACATGGTTCTGCTGGTTGGTAAAGAAGCCAACCAACAAAGTGAGGTGACTTTCTCCAATCATCAGAGCCTCTGCCGGGACAGGCCAATAAAAAACATGCATCATGATATCATGCTATAAACTGTATTATGTCTTGCAAGTCATACGGCAACACAGGTACAAAGGGCAGAGCTTGTGCCATGACATCATGACACATAAGTGAAGTGTTAATACCACTTTATAATGCCTTGGTAAGGCCACACTTGGACTACTGCATTCAGTTCTGGTCGCCACAATGTAGAAAAGATGTGGAGACTCTAGAAAGAGTGCAGAGAAGAGCAACAAAGATGATTAGGGGACTGGAGACTAAAACATATGAAGAACGGTTGCAGGAACTGGGTATGTCTAGTTTAATTAAAATAAGGACCAGGGGAGACATGATAGCAATGTTCCAATATCTCAGTGATTGCCATAAAGAAGAGGGAGTCAAACTATTCTCCAAGGCACCTGAGGGTAGAACAAGAAGCAATGGGTGGAAACTAATCAAGGAGAGAAGCAACTTAGAACTGAGGAGAAACTTCCTGACAGTTAGAACAATTAATCAGTGGAACAGCTTGCCTCCAGAAGTTGTAAATGCCCCAACACTGGAAGTCTTTAAGAGGATGTTGGATAGCCATTTGTCTGAAACGGTATAGGGTTTCCTCCCTAGGCAGGGGGTTGGACTAGAAGACCTCCAAGGTCCCTTCTAACTCTGCTATTGTATTGTATTGTATTGTATTATAATTTGGCCTTAGATGTCATTGTGTTTAGGATTGGAAACCCATACCATCATGGAAAGAACTGGGGCAGCTTACACGTTTAACATATTGACAATTGGATCACTGAGACAGGCTACTGGGACCGGCTTAAATTTGTCCTTAACTGTTCCAGTGCTGAAACAGTGTTTTCCCTCTTAAGCAGCCAACAAAACATGGGTAATAATCTGATTATGATTATTAATAAGGTGCTTCACCATTATTTTATAGTGGTGGTATCAGTCGATCCCCTGGAGTTGTCACCCCAGCTCAGCTCCACCGCACATGCGCGCACATCCTTCTTGGCAGCTGATTTTCAGGTCAAGGCCACACATGCATGGGGATGGGGCACATGTGGGAGACGTGCATGACAGCGCGGGAAGGCAGGGAACCTGTGCGCATGCATGGGGGCATGGGGGGCAGCACCCCCTGCCCATTTTTGGTCCCAGGAGGCTATAGGGAGGCCTGTAGGCCCAAAACAGGGCATGGGAGGTTTGCATACACATGCATGGGGGGGGAGCGCAGTTGGTTGCATACTCATGCACTGGGGGGGGGGCAGAGAGAGTACAGGGGAGTGTCACATGTGCATGCACAGGGAGAGGTGCATGGGAGGTATCCTGCACGCATTGCATTATTGGTGTGTGTGTGTGTGTGTGTGCGCATGTGCGTGTGTGCGTGCTGTCGCGCACTTTCGGCACGCGATGACAAAAAGGTTAGCCATCACTGCCCTAGGACACGTGTCGGCAAACTTAAACACTCAAAGAGCCATTTGGACCCGTTTCCCACAGAAAAGAAAACACCGGGAGCCACAAAGGTCCTAACCGGAAGCCCCCTGTTCAATTCTGGAGCTGATCAGTAGTTCAGTTCCTCCCACCATAGAGTCTCCTCCTAGAACCGCATACTTTTTCCTCTACCTGTCATAACTGAAAGCCCTATCAATTGTGGAGACAACTGCAAAACTCTCCCCTTGCCATAGAGTCTTCTCCTGGCGCACTGTGCTTCTTCCCCCCCCCCGGAAGCTTCTCTCAAAATCGTGGCGCCAACTGGTGACGGAGCTGCAGCAGAGGCAGGAAAGAGCCACATGCGGCTTCAGAGCTGCAGTTTGATGATCCCTGCCCTAGGACAACCTTGGTGGGGAACCTTCGCCTTTTACGACTCGTAGACTTTAACTCCCAGAATTCCTGGGCCAGCATGTGAGCAAGCTTGGGGTGTCAGGCAGAGTGAAAATGAAGAGAAAGAGCTGTCTTTCCTCTTTGCTTTTTTTTAAAGGCTGTTTTGTAACTGCAAGTTTAGTGCTCTTCCAAAAGAACACCAAACGCTACATAGCTT
Source organism: Natrix helvetica (assembly GCF_964273705.1). Classification (NCBI taxonomy): domain Eukaryota; kingdom Metazoa; phylum Chordata; class Lepidosauria; order Squamata; family Natricidae; genus Natrix; species Natrix helvetica. The sequence goes on along the minus strand of NC_138548.1, from coordinate 24,615,475 downwards.
TTTAAGCATGAGCTTAGCACACTTTTGGAAAAACATGACGCCTGTGTTCAAAGCAGCCAACACAACTGCTAACAGGTTACCTAGGGGCTTGTCAACTCTGTAAAATAGCAAAGTCATCTCATGCATCCCCTCCAATGCTTGTCCAGTTGTTGATTGAGTTTGTAATAAGATTTCCTCCAGATCTGTCCCCAGAGACGTGGCAGGTAAAGTTCTCTTTTCCCACCTCTCCTTTGCTTGCCATCTCTCTCAACTTCAAAGCTGATACCCAGGCTGGGAGAAGTGATGGGCAAAGGGATGAGCTTTGACTGATGGCTGTGGTTGGTGAGTGGCTGATGGCAATAAAAGCAATGAAAAGATAGTACATGGATAACACCATTCTCTATGTGGGAAATGATACCATCCTCTGGTTACACACCAGAATAGAAGGGATTGGGATTAACATTAGAGCAGGGATAGGCAACCCTTTATGATGTATGGACTTCAACTCCCGGAATTCTTGAGCCAGCAGGAATTATTGAAGTTGAACTCCACAGATCGTAAAGAGGCCATAGTTGTCCACTCTGTAATAGGGGCACAAAATCTATGTTGATGGTATAATTTTGGCAGTCACACAAATGGGAGCCATGGAGAAGAATTCTTAGTGTGTTTTGCGAACCTAGCTAATTTGATTAGTTTGATTCAGTATACTATATGACTCATATTATGGATTTTTAGTTACTAAGTGAGGTGAGTTCTGAGAGCCCAGCCTGTATCCAAAATTGTAATCACACACACACACACACACACACACACAGAGAGAGAGAGAGAGAGAGAGAGAGAGAGAGAGAGAGAGAGAGAGAACAATCTTTCTTCTGACTAGAGAAAATATGTATGTCTCTGTCTTTATTGTATTTAAATCAAATATAAAGAATTTGCACAAATAAAGTATTAGAAGCTGTATAGAAAAATGTATATATGGAGGGGGGTTATACATTTGCAGGAAGTATACATGCCAAATTCATTTGAAAGCTACTGTATTTAAGATTTTTTGGGGGGGGAGTTCTTTTTTTAAAATGAGTCTTGAAGAAATAAGAACACATAGAAAAATCTATAAATACATGCAATACTGACACAGACCAAGCTTTCTACTGATTCATACATCCCCATTCCTGCACTTGATTGGATACCAGAGTCCCCAGTCATGAATATTAGAAGCAACTTAATTTGGATGATTGAATATGATTACAGAGCTTGATTTTACTCAGGGAGGAATATGAGAGGCACAGCCCAGAGCAGAAGAAATTCTGATGCAAAGGAATTCAACTGGACGTCAGAGAATAAATACATCTAGTAGCTATGGCAACTCACACAGAGGTTATCCATTTCTCGTCTTGCCCTATTCATGCTTTTCAGCAGCTGCCATCAAAGGATCATTATTAAGGCTGCCAGATCTGGGCTGCAAAAATCCTGGTGACAGCAGAATTTTTGAAATCTTTTTGGTGCCCTCTAGTTTTCATTTGGATTTTTGCAGCCTATATTCGGCAGTCTTAATTGCTGTCTATAAATCATTTCCAGTTATTGCTAATACAGCTTGAGAAATAATTCCATTACAAGATGTTCAAATTGTTTGTCAAGACTCAGAATGAATTGGACTTCAAGCCAGGCAATTACAACAAGAACTTTTGAATATGAATCTGCCAAGTGTCCATAGCTCAAAGCTGGGATACCTGCTTCGCATACAGGGATCCCAGATTCCAGTTGGCATCAGCTCATCGTCTTTTTAGTTTAAATGAAAATGAAAAAAATGTTGAACTACCACCAGCTCAGTAAACAATAAGGGATACTGGGACTTGTAGTACAGAAGTGCCCTGTAGATTACAGGTTTCCCACTCTGCCTTAAAATTAGACATATTTAGACACTAGATGGATACCCATGCTCCGCTACAAAACGACTGTATTTTTCGGAGTATAAGACACTCCAGAGTATAAAACGCACCTTAGTTTTGGGGGAGGAAAATAAGAAAAAACAATGCTGCCTCTGCCTACCAGCATCCATGGTATTCAGCTGACACATGGTAACAAGGACAGCCAATGAATAGGCATAGCAACTAAGTTAGCCAATGAGGGCTATTGGGACTCTGAAATTTGCTGTGTGAGCAACAAGAAGACAGGAAGGAGCCTGGCTTAGCCTAGAACTGAAAGTGAAACTGCTTGTGTTTTGCTTGTATTTAATGCTACCTTGGAAAACTTGCTTTTGGTAATGTATTGTATGTTATTACTATTATTTTGAATCCTGCTGAATCAGTTACTTGAGTGTGCTTTCTGAATGTGATTACTGCTGCAAACTCTGACCAGCCAGGTCAGCTTCTGCACTTATTGCAGCCTGATTCATCACAGCTGATTGACTGCAGGAATACCCCCCAATCAGCTGTTCCGGGCTCCAGAGATCGCCACAGACCATCACTGCTTCCATGCCTCATGTTTTTGGCCTGGGGGGTGGGGGCGGACTACATTCAGTATATAAGACACATACAAATTTTCATCCTCTTTTTGGGGAGGAAAGGTGCGTCTTATATGCCAAAAAATATGGTATGTGATCGGGCTTGCTAAACTGACACTTACAGCTTGAAAATTAATGAGTAGTTACAATCGGCCTCTCCTTTCCCCTTCTCTCCCTCAAGCTTGCCTCACAGAAGCTTCCCCTATCCTATCCCCTTCTCTCCCTCAGCCTTGCCCCACAGAAATCTGTCCCATCCTATCCCCCTTCTCTCCCTCAGAGGCTTGCCCCACAGAGGGTTCCCCTATCTTATATCCTTCTCTCCCTCAGCCTTGCCACACAGAAACGTCTCCTATCCTATCCCCTTCTCTCCCTCAGCCTTGCCCCACAGAAACCTGTCCCATCCTATCCCCCTTCTCTCCCTCAGAGGCTTGCCCCACAGGGGGTTCCCCTATCTTATATCCTTCTCTCCCTCAGGCTTGCCACAAAGAAACATCTCCTATCCTATCCCCTTCTCTCCCTCAGCCTTGCCCCACAGAAACCTGTTCCATCTTATCCCCCCTTCTCTCCCTCAGGCTTGCCCCACAGAGGGCTCCCCTATCTTATACCCTTCTCTCCCTCAGGCTTGCCCCACAGAAGGCTCCCCTATTTTATATCCTTCTCTCCCTCAGGCTTGCCCCACAGAAACCTGTCCCATCCTATCCCCCTTCTCTCCCTCAGGCTTGCCCCACAGAGGGTTCCCCTATCTTATATCCTTCTCTCCCTCAGACTTGCCCCACAGAGGCTTTACGGTTTTAGAGATTTCATGATGATGTGTGAGTGGTATTTTGCTTATATAGATAGATAGATAGATAGATTTATATTTAGTATTGTCCAAACCCAGGTGAAGCATTTAATCTGAGGCTAATTTCCATTTCTGGCCTGGAGACTGTAAGATAAATCTGTAATCGAAAACTCACTCTAGCACAAAGTATCGATGTCAAGAAACATATAAATAACTGTAATCTTTCAACATTTTTAGGGAAATTACATAGTGCCAGAAAAATTGATAGCTGAAGAAAATCAGATTGATACTTTGCAATTAGGTCACTTTGAGATCACCTTTGCAAATGAATCAGAGTTGGATCAAGAATTTTTGTTTTTGTTTTTCTTCTTCAAAGCTGGCAACACAGTGGCTCAGTGGTTAAGACACTGGGCTTGTCGGCTGGAAAGCAAGCATCCCAAGTTCTGGGCCCGAACTCCATGCAATAGGGTAAGTTCCCATCCTCGCCCCAGTTCCTGTCAACCTAGCAGTTTGAAAGCATACAAATCAAATAGATAAACAGGTAACCACTTTGGTGGGAAGATAACAACACTCCATAATGTCATGCTGGCCACATGACTGTGGAAATATCTTTGGACAGCGGCGGACCAATGGCAGTAAAACGGAGCATTGCCCCCTATAGTTGGCAACAACTAGCAGAGTAAAGTCTGCAGGGACTCCTTTACCTTATTTTTTGCTTCTTCAAAGCCATTGATATTTGGCTTAGTCCAGGAAACCCTAGAGAATCTGTAGCACAAACAGAATGAGGAAAAGGAAGGCCTCTTTCATTTTCTAACATCATGTCACCCAAAATGCTTGACTGCGTGTTGCTATGAAATAATGGCAGACAGAAGACTCTCGGATAGTGACAACACAGAGAAGGGAAAACTTACTGCAGCTGTTCTACTGAAACCGAAAACTTTCCGCGTTTAATTAAAGAGAGAGGGAAATTCAACTGTAAAAGTTGTAGAAGAAAACAAGAGAGGGTGAGAAGTACCAATAAAGGAGAATATTTGTAGCACAGGGTTGAAATGAGGGGTCCTTGGTGCTCTCTGGGCTTGTTTCTTTCCTTGCAGATGTTTCGTTATGTCTAGACTACCACTGATGATGTTACCTAGGGTGATAAAACATCTGCAAGAAAGAAAGCAAACTCAGAGAGCACCAAGAACTCCTCAGGGTGAGAGGTATTACACTGTGATTGTCCAAGAGAGAAAAATGTAACCATGCTAGTTGGTTATAGATTTTTATACATCTCAGAGACAATTACTTAATGCTGATCATCACAGCCCAGCACAGTTGTTTGAGTCAGTACCATACATCAGCATTTCAAACAAATAAAACACTCTACTGTAAAGTTTGCATTAATAACATTGTTCACACAACATGTTAGACCAGTGGTGGGCAATCTTTTTTTTCAACTGAGCCAAATCTCGCCAAAACCACGATTGAAATTTACTTTGAGAGCCACATTTTTAAAACCGAAAATACATAGGATGGTACACTGTTTTTAGTTTCAATAAGTTTTTATTGAGAATATTCTGCATGCAAGTATCCACATAGGTCGGGAGGATACAAATAACACAACTAATAAAACAAAAACTTTAGAACGATATTATTTATCGATAACGTTAAATTCCGTAAAATTTGCCTTACAATGTAGAGAAAATTACATCCTGACATTGACTGACAAAGTCACAACCACTAATGTGAACATTGGCCTTGCATTTCCTTGGATAGTTTGAGTAAGTCAGGTTTGTATGTTGTTGTTTTTAATTTCATCTCTCTCTCCCACTTTCTTTCTTTTTTTCTTTTTCTTTCTCTCTCTCTGGCTCTTTGTCTCTCTCTCCCTCCCTCCCCCATCTCTGTCACTCTGTGTGTGTGTGTGTCTGTCTGTCTCTCACTCACTCACTCTGTGTGTGTGTGTGTCTGTCTCTGTCTCTCCCTCTGTCTCTCTCCCCTCCCTTCCTCTCTCTCTGTCACTCTGTCTATGTGGGTGTGTCTGTCTCTCACTCATTCACTTAATCACTCACTCTGTGTGTGTCTCTCTGTCTGTCTATCTTTCTCTCCCTCCCTCCCCCGCTCTGTCTCTCTCTGTCTGTGTGTGTCTGTCTGTCTGTCTGTCAGTCTCTCTCTGATTCCCTCCCTCACTCCCTCTCTCTGTTCCTCTCTCTGTCTGTCTTTCTCACTCACTCACACACACACACACACACTGTGGTCACCTTGTTGAGTGTTCCAATCACATTTGAAACACTCAACAACTGGCCTGCATTTATGGTATTTTGCAGCATTCTGCAGTCATAGGACCAAAATTGGTTGTCACTCGCCCGGGCTTTTGCAGAAGCTTCCCTCCGAAGCCCGAGAGGAGGGAGGGGAGCGGGCACCCGGCACACAGAAGAGCCGCATTAAAGGGTGTAAAGAGCCGCATGTGGCTCCCGAGACGCGGGTTGCCCACCACTGTGTTAGACCATTGGTGGATTTACCGAAATACCCTGAACTATAAACTATCCAGTCCCTTTCTAGCTTTATTCAGCATCTTGTGAGAATTGAGAAACTACTGTGAGTCATTTCGGGTTTAGTTTGCATTGCCAAACACCTGGTCAATCTCTCTATCCAGATTAGAGCAAGCATACATGCTACTCAGTTCAAAATATAGATTGATGTTTGTTCTTAAATACTGGCTAACTTCAGAGCACTGGGATAAAGGGCAGACCAAACACAAGGATAGAAAGAGAGGTGAATATGTAAGAATTTAAATTATTCTTATTTCTCTAGATCAAGGCTGTCAAACTCGTGGCACAAGGGGCCGGATGCGTCACACCCATACCCAGGTTAGCGAAGGGGGGGTCACAATACGTCATGTGATGCTGCCATGCTGCCATGAGTTTGACACCCCTGCCTTAGATCTATCAGTAGATAGAAATTTTCTGAGCCAGTGGAAACAATACTATGGGCAATTAGCAGGAAGTTCCAAATGACAAGTTGCTTTTGTTATTCCAGCTTTAACTCTTAGAATAGGGATAGCAAGCAGGATTCCTCCTCTTTTCTGCACCATGACATAAAGCAGTGTTTCTCAACCTTGGCAACTTGAAGAGGTGTGGACTTCAACTCCCAGAATTCCCCCGTCAGCAAGTGGGGAATAGCACTGACATAACAATCGACATGAACAATTTGGTGAGGGTGATATGTCCCTCAGTGACATCTTCAGCCTTATCCCTGAAAATGACAATTTCAGTTTCTTCCTTCACCTAAAAGGATCTAAATGCCCACTTTTTTATTAGCATTGTTAATTTAGTTGGTGGTATGATATCCTGTAAATTAGATTTGGATAATCAAGGAAAGCTTACTTTTAATTAGATAAAAATCCAGGAATGAAGGTCTGTCTCCTATCTATTATAAAACAATTCTGCCACTTTGAAAAGGATTATCCTTTTTTGTTGGAGTAGAGTTTGGGTTAATTCTATCTTCAGTTACCATTGTTAAAAGACTGCTAATTAATAGCAGTTTTTGCACCCTTCTAGGATTATTCAAAATTTTCCTTCCATTCATAGGACATTTTTTAAAAAAATGTGCAAATGAGTTTATTTGCCATCAAAACCAAGCAAATGTTATGTTGTCATTTTGTTCAGTTCCTTAGAGTTGCTTTGTTGATAAGAAACCATAATTCCATGACTTATATATTGCCACGATTAACACCGTCCTTTATTGATTTCATCACATTTATAGAGCTGCCCAAGTCAACAAACTGGGGAGCTTGCAATAAAAACAGCTAATATAAAATTCCGCAATAAGTTAGCAAGAGCAGATAAAAATGTCAGGATAACAATCTTCCCAAGTAATGTAAATAATATTTATATAGGATATGTTGATAATGGCTTTTCAAAGCAAGGGAAGAGAAGCGTCCAGCTGAGTGGGCTTTCCTCCTTCTTTGTTGTGGTCAAAATACGAAACATCCAAAAATCATGATAGACATGGAAGAATCCTCATGTTCTTTTTAATTCTAGAAACTGTCCTGAATCAAATATTAAAAATGATATATTTCAGTGCACATGATTCCTATTTTGGTTTGTGTCTTATTTGTGTACTTTCCATTATGCTATCTTGCTTCGGGGTTAAAAACAAAACAAAACAGAAAACAAGAAAAAAAAAATAGAGCAAGATCAAATCTGGTTTGGTAACCAGGCTAGAGTTTCATCTGAGTTTTGGACTCATGCTGAAGCCAATCTTCAGGGAACTTCTCTCTACTGGATATGTGCATATGTCCATCAACGCATCTGTGAGTCGTATTTATGTGGTGCCTTCCTATTGTTCAATTGGTGCGTTGATGGTTGGCGGATTGGCTGTTGTTTCCTTGTGCTGCCAAGCCTCCGCTCCTAAGTACTTGATAAGCTGGTGATAAATCAGCACTCCTGTTGACTGACAAGGGGCCCATTTCCCAGGCTTTAATCATATCCCTGGCTATCTTTGTACCTGCCTGGCTAACAATCTTAGTAGCTGCAAAACTGAATGTACGTCCTTGTTCATTGCAATGTGAGGCTACCAACAAGTTTGGGTCTCCTTGTCTGACTGCTCGCTTGTGTTTTTACAATCTAGTTTCCTCCCCATCTGTTCTACACAATCACAGGTGCAATCCATGCAACATTAACCTGGTGTAGGAAGTCAGCACCAACCCCTCTCCTGGGGAAATAAGTTATTATTAGGAAATGCTAAAAGGGCAGAATATTTCCCCTAAAAGGGAGGCAGAAACTTATCCCCTCCACTCTTTGTCAATGGGTCATTAAGGCCTGAGCCAGTCTATTCGACATAACAAAGATCCGCCCCCTTCAATTCCAGGGTGATGGAATTAAGATCCGGCCCCTTCAATTCCAGGGTGATGGGATTAAGACATGGCCCTCAGGACATGATAGGATTAGTCCTCTATCCATCTAGCAACAGAACTCACCACATGGCACTGGGGCGATTACATCAAGATTCAACCAGGCTTGGGACACAGACAGCCTACAAAGTTAGTTAAGACCCCTGCCCCCTGGGAGTCTGAAAACCAATGGGATACATTTCTTGGACAGGAACAGGAAACTCTAAGGCGGTGCCCAAGAGAGGGTATAAAACTCAGGCTCTCTCAGCATCTCTTCACTTTTTCTTCAAGATCTTCAAGGTATGTGACCCCACCTTTTTCTCCAGGACCTCAAACCATGTGGTCCTGTCCATCGTCAACAAACCTTCTTTCCAAGCAACTTCCATGAATCCAGTGTCTTTTTCCCCACTTGGAATTGAACCCAGAAGGACATTTCTTCCAACACTGTGACACACATATTTTTGCCTTTTTAGTGGGAAAAAAAACCCCAGTAAACAAAAGGAATTAAAGGCATGGGAAAAGAGAAAGGTAATAGAGTTAAATCTAATTTATACTGGTATCATTTACTAAATATCACCTTACCTTTCCCTCCTTGCACAAATCCTGGTGTCCACCGTGTGACACACTATATGTATATTCTTTAAACTGTTCTTTGCAGGTTCTTTAAATCTCTCCAATCTTTTTTTTTTTTTGGAGGATCTGAGAATGTTAAACAGTCTTTTCATAAAGGGTAAAGAGATTGGAGAGATAACCTTAATTTAGTTTAGTTTCGTCAATGCTAATGCTTATATTCCCCCAAAAGCCATATTTTTAGTTGGCAATAAGAAAATAGAATTTAGTTCTAGTGGAAATCAAATGAAGGAGCTGTGTTAAGCATTAAGTGCTAAGCTACACAACATGCTAAACTCTACATGAGGTTGACAATGCACAATTGTTATTCTCACATAACAAAGTATGCCTAAATATACTATGCCTGCCATATGTCACAAGCTAAGATCATTGGGTATAGAAAGACAAAAAAACCTCTTCTCCATTACCTTTAAATGGCTCGTGTACAAGGAAATCAAGATAGTACAGGTAGTCCTCATTTAATAACATTCATTTAGAGACTGTTTGACATTATGACAGCACTAAAAGGATAATTTACAACTGTGATTTATGACTGGTCCTCGCACATATGCCTGTCGTTAACATCCTGGCTTTCATGTGATCGTGATTTAAGTGCTTGGCAACCATTGTGCATTTACAACAGCTGCAGCATCCTGTGGTCCCATAATTGCCATTTGTGACCTTCTCGGGCGGTTTCCAAGAAGGAATCAAAGGGAGAAGCCCACAAGAGGTTGCAAGTCATGATCACACGATGTCTCATTGGACGACTGTAGGTGATTTATTTAAAGATTATGGCAAAAAAGGTCATAAAATCAGGGGTGGTCACATTGGGCCTCATCTAATGACCACACTGTTTAACAATGAATATTCTAGTCCCTAGTATGGTCATAAGTTGATACCTGTAGGATGCAATTTGTTAGATACTTGTTCTAACTACAGTGGTTTCCACCAAGGTCCTCTATTCCAGCAGGAACAGAGGTTTAATCCTATTGGTCGAAGGGTCTGACAGCTCCCTATAAAAGGGCTGCTGTCAGACTCAACCTTCGCTGGATTGTTCTCACTTGTTGTACTTAATAAAGAGCTGTTGTTACCGTTAAGCCTGTGTGTGCCTATCCAATACCCAATCTAACACAATTGGTATTCATGTTAGGAAGTTCTAGAATAGGGAAATTGTCTCAGGTTCTTCTATGTACAGTATACCTATGTCAGTGGACTCCAAAACCCAAGAGAGCAACCACAACAATACAGGTCCCTAGGCCTGACCATTTAATGTTTTAAAATACTATGTAGGGAACAAAGTGCCCTACATGTACGAAAAGTGTAAAGACTAATTATATAAGGCAACAGCATATATTAAACTAATAAAAAAATGACATGTATTATGCATATTTATAACTAGAATAGAATAACAGAGTTGGAAGTTAAAGCATTTTTTTCCTGTCTTATTCGCCCAAACCAGCAGGAAAAAATGCTTAAAAAAAAAAAGCTTCCCGCAATCACGCCGCTCACAGCTGGTCCACGCGATCATCGGAATCTCTCTCTCTCTCTCTCTCTCTCTCTCTCTCTCTCTCTCTCTCTCTCTCTCTTTTTTTTTTTTTTTTTTGCTTTTTAAAGCATTTTTTTTCTGCCGGTTCAGGCAAATAGGCAGGAAAAAATGTTTTAAAAAGTGAAAACAGTTGGCCATGCCCACTCAGTCACATGACCCACCATCACCAAGCCACGTCCACAGAACCGGTGGCAAAAAAAAAAATAGATTTCACCACTGGCCTCAACATCTTTTTTACATCGTGGCGACCAAAACTGAATGCAGTATACAGTTACTACTATTGAGCAAGGTACCACATATACTGTACCTATGTATTTTGTTTCACTTGCCTAAGTGTAGAACCTTACTTTTTTCACCATTGAATTTCATTTTAATAACTAACATAACCATCACAATACTGCTCTTCCTTTTATTTATTTGAATGTATTAAACATATTTCTATAGATAGCAAATAAAAGACTCTCCGAGGCTTACCCGAATTTGAAACATCTCTGATAAGAAAGATTAAACAGCACAAAGTGCAATAATATTGTGAGACAGATCATACAACCAATTGCTGCTGAATAAAAAATATTTCTCTTTATCTGTTGGCTCATTGAACAGAGGATTGTTATACCACAACCCTGGGCTCCCACAAAATGCTGAACTACCAACACTTACCCAGTGCCCTTTTAGTCTAGTGTCACCTGTTGTGTAAACCCATCTTTTAGTATTATGAAAATTCTGTAGATCCCAGACAGTGTCTTTCTAATCCTCAAAGTTTGAAGATGAATAGGAAAGGAATGCAACTAGGAAAGGAGAAGATCTCCATCTAGTGGTGGCAATGCAAAATATTTCCTTCCACTCTACCCATTAGCTTGCTGCAAATAAAAATACTTTTCATGGCACATTATATTATGCACTCCATTCTTTGCTTTAATACTCCTTTGAGATCCGTACCCCTTTTTTTTCTTTCTTTCTTGTTTGCAATTATACACAGATAACATGCACATAGCAGATTGGAATAAGGAACTGTTCCTCATTCTACAGCCATTTCTTCGGGTGCTTGAAGAAATGTGGCAAATGTGTGGAGGAGGGAAAGGATCAGCACTTAACAGTAGGGAGAGGAAAAGCGCTGGAGTAAAGAAACAAAATAGAGAGGAATAGGTGTCATGTCGATAGGCAGATCCTGGCTTCCCTAGAATATTTTCCCTTTTTTTAGCAGTAGCAATAACACTTAGACTTACATATGCTTCAGGGTGCTTAACAGCCCTTTTTAAGTAGTTTACAGAGTCAGCCTATTGCCCCCCAACAATCTGGGTCCTCGTTTTACTGACCTCAGAAGGATGGAAGCTTTGAGAAGGTCAGGATCGAAGGAATTGAACTCCTGGCAGTGTGAGCAGAGTTAGTCTGCAATTACTGCATTCTAACCACCACGGCTCTTATAGCAATAGCACCTAGACTTATATACCGCTTCATAGTGCTTTACAGCATTCTCTAAATGGTTTACAAATATCAGCATCTTGCCCCCAACAACCTGGGTCCTCATTTTACCAACCTCAGAAGGCTGAGACAACCTCGAGCTGGTGAGGATCAAACTCCTGGCAGTGAGCTGAATTAGCTTGCAATACTGCATTCTAACCTCTTTGTCTTCAAGATAGTCTGGACAGGTCTCTGCAATTTTCTTGGCAAAATTTCAGCAGTGGATTGACATTATCTCCTTCCTAGAGGGGTGAGACTAACTAGCCCAAGATCCAGCTAGCTTTGTGCCTAAGGCAGGGCTACAGTTTCCCAGTTTTTACCCTGGTACTTTAGCCATTATACCAAACTGGTCCTCTTCTAGCATTTAGTAGGTTTTTTTTAATTTTTCTTTATTATTTTAACTAAGTTTTAAAGCAGTTGAAATGAACTCATGAAGAAAGAAAATAATTTACCAGGGGCTACCATCCATGTTACTGTAATGAAACTTACACCTTTCTGACATCTATTGTCAGAAAATTTCTTAAGTTAATGCTGTACTTTCTCTCAAGAAATAGCCGTAAAATTATTCCCGGGCACCATAAAGTGATGTCTGCAATATATTCCAAAATGTCTGTCACTGAAAAAGAGACTGAGCTCTGATTTTTTCTGTAAAAGAGCTTATTTGTGATGTGAAGCAATCAGATGCAAATTGTGATTGTGCTTATAAGAACTCTTGCCCGAAGTCTCACAGATAAGATCAAAGCAAAGAACTTTATAAAGTTCTGATTATTAAAAGATTTAAATCTATTAACAGATTGATTTAAAATGTCTGAATACTGCTACGTGTGTGTGTTTAGGCTAAATTCCTGGGAGGGATGAATGAAGAACGTTAGGAGTGCATGCCAAGGCTATATATAAAGGTGAAACTCAAAAAATTAGAATATTGTGCAAAAGTTCATTTATTTCAGTAATGCAATTTAAAAGGTGAAACTAATATACGAGATAGACTCATTACATGCAACGCAAGATAGTTCAAGCCGTGATTTGTCATAATTATGATGATTATGGCTTACAGCTCATGAAAACCCCAAATCCACAATCTCAGAAAATCAGAATATTGTGAAAAGGTGCAATATTTTAAGCTCAAAGTGTCCCACTGTAATCAGCTAATTAAGCCATAACACCTGCAAAGGGTTCCTGGGCCTTTAAATGGTCTCTCAGTCTGGTTCAGTAGGAATCACAATCATGGGAAAGACTGCTGATCTGATAGTTGTGCAGAAAACTATCATTGACACCCTCCATAAGGAGGGAAAGCCTCAAAAGGTAATTGCAAAAGAAGTTGGATGTTCCCAAAGTGCTGTATCAAAGCACATTAATAGAAAGTTATGTGGAAGGGAAAAGTGTGGAAGAAAAAGATGCACAAGCAGCAGGGATGACCGCAGCCTGGAGAGGGTTGTCAGGAAAAGGCCATTCAAAAGTGTTGGGGACTTTCACAAGGAGTGGACTGAGGCTGGACTCAGTGCATCAAGAGCCACCACACACAGATGGATCCTGGACATGGGCTTCAAATGTCTTATTCCTCTTGTCAAGCCGCTCCTGAACAACAAACGACGTCAGAAACGTCTTACCTGGGCTAAAGAAAAACAGACCTGGTCTGTTGCTCAGTGGTCCAAAGTCCTCTTTTCTGATGAGAGCAACTTTTGCATCTCATTTGGAAACCAAGGACCCAGAGTATAGAGGAAGAATGGAGAGGCACACACTGCAAGATGCTTGAAGTCCAGTGTGAAGTTTCCACAGTCTGTGTTGATTTGGGGAGCCATGTCATCTGCTGGTGTTGGTCCACTGTGCTTCATTAAGTCCAGGGTCAATGCAGCCATCTACCAGGAGATTTTGGAGCACTTCATGCTTCCTTCTGCAGACAAGCTTTATGAGGATGCTGACTTCATTTTCCAGCAAGACTTGGTGCCTGCCCACACTGCCAAAAGCACCAAAACCTGGTTCAATGACCGTGGGATTACTGTGCTTGATTGGCCAGCAAACTCGCCTGACCTGAACCCCAGAGAATCTATGGGTCATTGCCAAGAGAAAGATGAGAGACATGAGACCGAACAATGCAGAAGAGCTGAAGGCCGCTATTGAAGCATCCTGGTCTTCCATAACACCTCAGCAGTGCCACAGGCTGATAGCTTCCATGCCACGCCGCATTGAGGCAGTAACTGCTGCAAAAGGGGCCCAAACCAAGTACTGAGTACATATGCATGCTTATACTTTTCAGGGGTCCGATATTGTTCTATGTACAATCCTTGTTTTATTGATTGCATGTAATATTCTAATGTTCTGAGATTGTGGATTTGGGGTTTTCATGAGCTGTAAGCCATAATCATCACAATTATGACACATCACGGCTTGAACTATCTTGGTTTGCATGTAATGAGTCTATCTCATATATTAGTTTCACCTTTTAAGTTGCATTACTGAAATAAATGAACTTTTGCACAATATTCTAATTTTTTGAGTTTCACCTGTATTCACAGCAGAGTCACCTAAGAAGTGAAGGTCATTTCAGGTACCCAACTAAAACAAGCATTCATCTACCGATGTTTTGGCAAAAAAAGTGATGGAGTAAGATGATGGGGGCAGATGATCACTTAATGACAAGGTATTCATACTGTGTGGAAGAAGGTAATGACAAGGGGTTCTTAGTACTCTCTGAGCCAGGTTGCTTCCTTACAGAACATTTAAGCTACTGGAATGGAATGCAGTCAGTAAACAAGAAGTGTGTGTTTTGTACACTCTCCTTAATTTCACATGAGTAAATAATGCTCAGGATTATCCAATACAGATGAGAGCCCTACGTGAAAACAGAGATGCCGGATGTTCAAGCTAGCTATAGAACAGGCCAAGGAATGTGAGGCATTATCTTTGATGGACACTCAATAACTGGGAAAGTCAAAGAATACTAAAAAGAAGGAATCGATTATAGAAAGGCTTTCCGTTGTGTTGATCATATCAAGCTGTGGAATGTGCTAGGAAAAATAGGAATCCCAGAACATCTCATTGTCCTCATAAGAAACTTACATACAGGTCAGGAAGCATGGTGCAACAGAGCATTTCCAGGTTGCCCAAGGAGTGCAGCAAGAGAATGGGTAGAGGGCTGTTAGAGAGTGCCTCTCTCTCTTCCAGTGAACTGATCAATACAATACAATAGCAGAGTTGGAAGGGACCTTGGAGGTCTTCTAGTCCAACCCCCTGCCTAGGCAGGAAACCCTATACCGTTTCAGACAAATAGCTATCCAACATCTTCTTAAAGACTTCCAGTGTTGGGGCATTCACAACTTCTGAAGGCAAGCTGTTCCACTGATTTATTGTTCTAATTGTCAGGAAATTTCTCCTCAGTTCTAAGTTGCTTCTCTCCTTGATTAGTTTCCACCCATTGCTTCTTGTTCTACCCTCAGGTGCTTTGGAGAATAGTTTGACTCCCTCTTCTTTGTGGCAACCCCTGAGATATTGGAACACTGCTATCATGTCTCCCCTAGTCCTTCTTTCTCTTAAGCTAAACATACCCAGTTCCTGCAACCGTTCTTCATATGTTTTAGTCTCCAGTCCCCTAATCATCTTTGTTGCTCTTCTCTGCACTCTTTCTAGAGTCTCCACATCTTTTTTACATCGTGGCGACCAGAACTGAATGCAGTATTCCAAGTGTGGCTTTACCAAGGCATTATAAAGTGGTATTAACACTTCACGTGATCTTGATTCTATCCCTCTGTTGATGCAGCCTAGAACTGTGTTGGCTTTTTTGGCAGCTGCTGCACACTGCTGGCTCATATTTAAGTGGTTGTCCACTAGGACTCCAAGATCCCTTTCACAGTTACTCAGTAGTAGTCTAATGATCAGTCTAATGTTGGAAGAAATGTCCTTCTGGGTTCAGTTCCAAGTGGGGAGAAAGACACTGGAAACATGGTGGCTACTTGGAAAGATGGTTTTAATGGTGAACAGGATCACATGCCCAAGCATGCCTTGGGCGAAGAAAAAAAGGGAAGAGATGCTAAGAGATGCCTGGGTTTTATGCCCTCTCTGGGCTTTTGAATTTGAGCTTGTATTCTGATTGAGGCTATGCAGGGGTAACTTTGTAGGTTGTGCTTTGAGTCCCAAGTTTGGTTGACTCTTGCTGGGTGATGATGTAATGAAAGGGGTTTGGGATTCCTATTATGGCTCTGCCTGAAGGAGATAGATCTTTGTTACGTAGAATAGAATGGCTCAGGCCTTAATGGCCCATTGACAAAGCAGGGTGGTGGTGGTGAGTTTCTACCTCCTTTTTAGGAAAAATATTCTGCCCTTTTTAATATTTCCTAAAATATTTCATTTTTCTAGGAGAGAGGTGGGTGCTAACTTCTTACAGTAATATAAAAGTAGATGGAACCTAAAGCAATGGGACAGTTCCAGAGGAACTGTATGAAATCTGAGTGTTCTTTGTTATTTTTTAAACAACCATGTTTGGTCCCAGAGGTGTTTTTTCAACCCACAAGATTGCAGAATGAACCTTCACTCTCATCCTACACCTGAGCTACAGGTATTCTCCACTATTGCTAAAAGTCTTTGCCCGACACTGTGATTTGAGTTGTACTACTTAAATGTTTTACTTCAATAGGGCTCCAAATGGAGCAAATACATTTGACTAACAAGTTTGAATAATCTACTAAAGTGAATTCAAAGGAACAGACTGTCATTAGTCTGTCATAAGAGCTAGAGGCATGGCTGGCATTCCCTACAGTGTAATTTAATCTTGTTCTCGGCGGCTAATTATATGAACAAACATATCTTCCATTAACTCTGCCCGATAAACTGCTTTGGGTGGATACCATCTGTAAGACAGGAGGCAAAATCCTGCTTATTTTTTTCTAAGAAAAAAGAAAAATAGCTATGTATGCATACTGTATATGTATAAGCATGTGGTGCCGTACCTTGTTGATAGTCCATTATTCTATTTATCCCCTTGAAGTCTAAGGGGATAAAGAGAACAATGGTAAAACTATTACCATTGTCTTTGCAATTGCAATATTTAAGCCACAATTTTTAGATGCATTCAGGAGCTAACCATTTATGAAGGTTAAAATAATATGACTTACACTCAGTTACAGCTAATGACCGGAAAATAAGTATAACTGGTTCCTTTCATTGACCAAGCAATAAGGCCAAGGCTGTACTGCAGAGGGGGACATATTTTGAACTTGGCTGATCAAAAGCCTGGAACATGTTGTTTTTATCAGTCCATTAATGTTTAGAACTGTTAAGGACTTCTACAATAAACTTGTCTCATTAGGCTTAAAACAAAGCCATTCAAGCATATACATAGATGTCTCCAGTTCACAGAAGGGTTAGAAAATTTTACATAGCTGAGCACAAATGCTTGAGAAATCCCACATTTGAATGCCAGTTTTAACCTCTGTGTGAACCTATACTTTCATATCTCTGTTCAAGTATCCTTTTTGCAGTATCACCATATCTGATATGGCCGTATTTTCCAGGAAGGAAGACAGCCTTGAATTTAAGGTAACCTTCACCGGAAATAAGTAAGATCAAATTAAATATATATGTATGTACGTGTGTTTATGTGTATGCATGTACCCATGTATGTGTATGTATGTATGTATGTATGTATGTATGTACGTACGTACGCATACGCACACGCGCACACACACACACACACACACACACCACCAGAGGTGATATTTAGCTGACCAGTTCGGGAGAACTGGTAGTGGAAATTTTGAGTACTGTATTTTTCAGACTATAAGATGCACAGGAGTATAAGTCGCAACATGATTTTGAAGAGGTAAATTTTAAAAAAAGATTTTGTACTCTGCAGGCCTCCCAAACCCTCTGCATGCCTCGATTTTTGCAAAATAAGGGGGGGGGGGCATGCAGAGCTTTGGGAGGCTTGTAGAGTGCTCCTGGGGATGGGGGTGGGGGCAAAAAATGGGCCATTTTTGGCAAAACAAAATGGGGCATGCAGAGGCTTTGGGAGGCTTGTAGAGTGCTCCTGGGGGCTGGGACCCCAGCCCCCAAGAGTACTTTGCAAGCCTCCCAAACCCTCTGCATGTCCATTTTTGCAAAGGGGGTGGGGTTTTGGTAGGCGAAAATTGCTGTATTCAGTGTATAAGACGCACCCAGATTTTCACCCTCTTTTTTGGGGAAAAAGGTGCATCTTATACTCTGAAAACTTTGGTAGTTCGGAGAACCGGTAAATATCACCTCTGACTGGCTCCACCTCCATCTATTCTCTGCCTCCTGAGACCCAGCTGATCAAGAGGAAATGGGGATTTTGCAGTAGTTTTCCCCTGGAGTGGGGTGGGAATGGAGGTTTTACAGTATCCTTCCCCTGCCATGCCCACAAAGCCATGCCACGCCCACAGAACCGATAGTAAAAAAAAACTTGAATCCCACACACACCAAATCATAGGATCATGATTTGTGATTTTACTTCCGACTTCTCCATTAATTTTGCTTGCTGGCTGCGAAGTTCACAATTAGTGATCATGTGACTGCAGAAAGCTGTCATAATCACAAATGTGGACCAGTTGTAAATGGTAATCACACGACCATGGAATACTGCAAGAGCCATAAATACAAGAATTGGTCACAAATGTGATTTCTTTTTTTCCCCCACCTGTTGTAATTTTGAATGGTTGCTAAACAAGGCAGTTGGTAAGCAAGAACTATCTGTAAATAAATAAATAAATAAATGATTGCCCATACACAAATTTAACTGGGATGGTATAAGTCTCCTCCTTTGAACAGGGGGTTCAACTAGAAGACCTCCAAAGGTCCTTCAAGCTCTATGCAATCACACACAATCGTGTAAACCCAAAAGAAGGAAAGACTATAGGCATCTCATTCAGCAAGCATAAACAGTACATACTGTATTTACTCTGTAATATGTCTCATTGATTTCACTAACCCTTACTCTTCAATAATCACATTAAGGAGTTATAGTCCTGATCTCTGTGTATACTACCTGCATTCTCCTATCTTTTCGCTCCCTGTGTACTGGAGAAACTGTTTTTGTCCATTTAAATCTTCATTAATTTGAGAATCTTGATTTCCACCTCCACCCACCCCCACAAGCTCTTATTTGCATGGACAGCTTCCATAGGTAGCAGCAATCAAATAGAGAAACTGTTTATTAGATAAATTGACTTTCTCTTTCTCCCTTCTTCCCCTTTTTATTCCGATTAACACAAATGTAGGTGGATAAATAAACCAGTAAATAGTTGCACAGCTATTTTGCACAACGGTAGAAAATGGAACTGAAACTCCAAACAGGTTGAATAGATAGTTATTTATGACAAACCTATATTGTTGAAGTCTTTCGGGTGACATAGTATCCATTCATTCTGAATTCCTATGTGTGCAAACAGATTACACTGACTGATTGTGGGTCAAGTCGTTTTTTTAAAAAAAATCTTAGCAAACACAGAGTTTTTCTCCGTGGCGTCTGTCCCTAATCTGGTCTTTGAGGTCTTTCCAACAGTGGACTCACTGCCACTGTAACTGGGTTAATCCACCTTATGGCTTGTCATCCTATTATTTCCTTTCCTTTCACTTTTCCCAACATTACAGCTTTTTCCAGAGAACTAGGTCTTCACATAATGTATCCAAAGAAGAATAATTAAACAGATTGCATAGGTTTCTGATTTTTTTTTAAAAAAAAACTATTTGAATTTGAGTTTTCATTCAGAGACGAGGAAGCATCCTGGGAAATACCATGCGGCATCTCTTCACTCAGCAATATTTAAATGTTTGTCTGTCATCTGCACCTCTATAACTGTCCGGTTTGGTTCTGCAACCCAGACTTTAGATGATAATGAGAACTGCAGAAAGAACAACTATTGCTAACTTGCATTCCACTGAGGACCTGCACACTGCACGAGTCAAAAAGAGGGCTGTGAAAATATTTACAGACCCCTCGCATCCTGGACATAAATTGTTTCAACTCCTACCCACAAAATGACACTATAGAGCACTGCACACCAAGACAACTAGACACAAGAACAGTTTCTTTCCCAAACACCATCACTCTGCTAAACAAATAATTCCCTCACCACTGTCAAACTATTCACTAAGGCTGCATTACTATTACTATTAGTCTTCTAATTATTCCTATCACCCATCTCCTCCCACTTATGACTACATGACTGTAATTTTGTTGCTTGTATCATTACGATTTATATTGATATTGTTTCCTGATTGCTTATTTGTACCCTATGACTATTGTTAAGTGTTGCACCTTATGATTCTTGATGAATGTATCTTGTTTTTTTATATACAGTGAGAGCTTGTGCACCAAAGACAAATTCCTTGTGTGCCCAATCACACTTGGCCAATAAAGAATTCTATTCTATTCTATACCATATTGGGCAAAATGCATAAATAAAATGAGAGTACAGTTTTCTGTATCCCTTGTAAATTAGAATAATCATTTTGCAGTCACATATATATTAAAGATATTCTATTCTATTCTATTCTATTCTATTGTATTGTATTCTATTCTATTTTGTAAGATTTCAGAAGAATGAAGCTTTTTAATATTTCCAAACAAGGGTTGAGATTTTGGCATTAAGCTTGAAGATTTATACCCTTTTTCATAAGATAAAAAAGCCATTTGTTTGATACATACAGTCAAGCTATCATGTGCTATCAAGTTATTTTCGACTCCTAGTAACAGCCACAGTAGTTAATAAACTATTGTTTGTGG
This sequence comes from Natrix helvetica, assembly GCF_964273705.1. NCBI lineage: Eukaryota > Metazoa > Chordata > Lepidosauria > Squamata > Natricidae > Natrix > Natrix helvetica. The sequence goes on along the minus strand of NC_138548.1, from coordinate 24,594,995 downwards.
TTTAGCACAATGGGTGAAGCCAGCTTTAAAACAAACTACAGGTAGTCCTGGACTTACAACCACAATTGAGCCCAAATTTTCTGTTGATAAGTGAGACATTTGTTAAGGGAATTTACCCCATTTAAAAACCTTTCTTGCTTCAGTTGTTAAGATGTTAATTACTGCAGTTGTTAAATTAGTGACACAGTTGTTAAGTGAATCTGGCTTCCCCATTGACTTTGCTTGTCAGAAGGTTGCAAAAGAAGATCACATTGTTGTTCACCTAAAATAACCAACGAAACCCCCTCCCCAAAAGTAAGGAAAAAGTTCCCTTGACAAGATCCTCCAATTAATAGGAAATAACCCAGAGCAGTTTTTGCTTAAGCCAAAGCCCCTGTGAGTGGAAAATTTCTACCCATTCATAAAAGCAAACACTCTCTGTGAATGGAAACTCAGTAACTGGACAGTTCCATTCATAAACAAAAGCATTGCCACTTGCAGCCTATTTATAGCAGTGACGTGCAGTCAGGTGAGGCAAGTGAGGCACAGCCTCACCACTCTCATCATGAAAAGAAAAAGTAAAAGGAAAAAGCTGAGCTAGTTGCTGCCTCACTGTGGATGACTCTGCTTAACCTCACTGGTGCTCTCCCTCCCCAAGTGTAGTGACTTTCTCCCCAGGCCCCCATTCATTTCTCTCTCTCACACACACAGCTGGATAAAACTATATAAAAATCTAGCCCAGCTTCACTGATTACAAGTTTGAAAAGGCAACGTGGCTCCGCCTGCAATCAAACTACACTTGGGGAGGGAGAGCACAAGCGAGACCACAGGAGGAGGCAGGAAGCCAGGCAAAGAGCCATGCTGTAGTACACACACTTCCCCCCAGCCTCTTTTTTTTGGAAGGCTTGGCTCGGCTCCCCTCCGGCTTCTCTGCCTCTCCTCTCACCCCAGCCTGCCAGCAGGAGGTGGTGGGTGGGCTTTATTGTGTTCCAGGCATTTCCCACCCAGACAGCAGGCTGCATTTGCAATGGTGGAGGTGTTTGGGAAAGGCAGCAGGGGAATGGGGGGGGGGGATGGCAGAGGAGCTGCTTTCAAGCCACTGGAAAAGATATCCAATCCAACTTTTGTGTGGGGGGGGGGGTTTGTTTGAGAGTGAGTGAGAGAGGGAAGGGGTAGGAGAGATAGTCCAATCCAACTTCTGTGTGTGTGTGTGTGTGTGTGTGTGTGTGTGTGTGTGTGTTTGAGAGAGGGGGAGGAAGGGAGAGAGGGAGGAAGGAGGGGAAGGAGAAGAAAAAGAAAAAGAAAGAAGGAGCAAAGGAGAAAAACAAATGCTGTCGCTTTAAATTGGAACTGAGCATGCCTGGCTGTGGAATTCTGGGAGTGGAAGTCCACAAGTCTAAAAATATTTGAAACTCAGCACTGTGTCAGTGCCTCACCAGTCATAAACCTCACCGCACGTCACTGATTTATAGGTAAAGCGCTGCTGGCTACAGCCAGCACAGAGATACAAAACCTAATAGAGTAAGCATATAAAGACAGTGCCACTCAAATTTGTATTCCCCCACCCTCAAGGACAGGGCATGACCTCCCAACCACAATGGAAACTAAGCCATCACAATTAGAATAAGCAGACATACAATTAAAATCCAACAAGCCCAGAAATCTCAATCAGGCAGCCCCCAAACAATATAAAAGTCTGTCCACTCACCAGACTAGCTGGCCAGCTGTCTCAGAACTGATTGCTATGTCACTTCGCTTCCTCAAGAAATGGAAACCTCCTTTCCAATTACAGTTTGCCTCCAAATTCATTGCCTCCTGCATCTTTCTCCTGGCTTGGAACTGGACCAGATTTTATTTCCAACAGTCACAAATATCAATCAGTTGCCAAGGATCTGAATATTGATCACGTGTCGTGATCCATGGAGATGCTGCAACGGTTGTGTGAAAAATAGTTATGTCACTTTTTTTCAGTGCCTTTGTAACTTTGAACTGTCACTAAATGAAGTGTTGTAAGTGGAGGACTACCTTTATACTTAATGAGATGGATGAGTCAAGCAGAGATTGAAGAAATAACCAAGACCCCAGGTACAAAGCAGATAAAAGTTTCTTAGGACACACTTCCTGAAGCTAAAAATTTAAGAGTCCAGGAAATAGGGGCAGCATCACATTGGATAATAGCAGCCCTAGGAACTCTGCAAGAATATATCTATATGTATTACTGAAATGTTATAAGAATGTTTATGCACAGATACAATGACCCATAGGGAGGGTATTGGTAGCTCAGGTTGAAATGAGGGGTCTTTGGTGCTTTCTGGGCTTGCATCATTACTCAAATGATGATATTGCCTCGTTTGGGTATAGCAATAGCAATAGCATTTAGACTTAAGATGCTTTTTTCAAGAGGCAAGTGGACTTTCTGTTTTTTCTTTGAAGATGATTTGCTTCTCACCCAAGAAGCTTTTTCAGCTTTTCTTGGATGAGCTGAAGAAGCTTCTTGGACGAGAAGTGAAATGTTTTCAAAGAGAAACCAGAAAGTCCACTTGCCTCTTGAAAAAAGCACCTTTGGGACAACTATGACCTGGATGACTGAGAATCTCCATAGACACTGAGACATATATACGTTTCATAGTGCTTTTACAGCCCTGTCTAAGCGGTTTAGAGTCAGCACATTGCCCACAACAATCTGGGTCCTCAATGAATAAAACGATAGCAACAAAACAACCAACTTCAGAAAACTGCCAAGGACTCTTCACAGATACAATGGTTGCAATATTGACAATATGATCTTTTCATCAAAGGCGAATCGCGTTGTAAATGAAATTAATAGTGAACTAACGGATAACGAACAAGCTATACATAGGTCTCAACTAACTGGATATAACATTGTGAAAATAACGTTATAACAGAAAATATATCATTGGGGGGGGGGGATTACAGGCTGCTGTTCATTTTTTCCTTGCGGACTAGGCGATGTATTTTCTTTTTTAAAGGTTCGCCCGCTACGTCATCCTAAACTTTAGGACCTAAAGGAACCGCCTTTCACCTGGCAGGCTTTGCCAGCTTCCAAAATGTCCCCCCCAAACCAAGCGCCGCGGAGGCGGCGACTTTTGATGACGTCCTCAAGTTTTCCGCGCTCGTCGACCAATCAGCGGCAGGGAGGGCGGCGCGCGAGATATTCGAACCGCGTGGCCGTTGACGTCCGCACTGCGAACTGAGGGGCTGCCGAACGAACGAAGGGAGGGAGGGACGGGCGGAGGGAGAGAAGGTGGGAGGGGGGATGGCTACTCGGTGAGGGAGGGGGCTTTAATATTTTGCTTGCACTCCAACGGAAGCAGTTTTTCTCGCCGAGCTCCGGATGAGAACGCTACTATTTCCATATTGGCGGGATAAATCCTCTGGTGGGTTCTTAATTGTTATTTCAGCCTATTTTTTTATTTCCTCCGTTTGGGGCTGGTTAAGGTAAGGAGTCGAAACCGTCACGAGTCTGCGGGGCGCCAGGTCGGGGATAGCGACTTTAGGGCCGCCCCCTGAAAAGTAGGAGCCTCTTTCTGCCAGTACTTGTCTTGGTTAGATTTGGGATCGCTTCCACCTGTCTCGTGGAGATCAAGCTGCCCAGCTACATGACAGGGATATTCAACATCCTCATCGCCCTTTTAGGTGTTATCCACACACTGTACGATGAAGGCCTCTTCTGCATGTTTCCAATCCATCCGGTCCTGGGCTTTCCTTTGCCAATTGAGCCCACAATACTTGCTGATGTCGTGGATCCATCTTGTTTTTGGTCTCTTGACATCTCTCTTCCTGGTTGCTTATGTTGAGACTCCAGAAAGAGTACGGAGAAGAGCAAGGAAGATAACTAGGGGGGGTTGGAGGCTAAAACATACAATGAAGGTTTACAGGAACTGGGCATGGCTAGTCTGGTGGAGAGAAGTACCAGGGGAGACATGATGGCAGCGTTTCAATATTTCAGGGGCTGCCACAAAGGGTGTGTGTGTCAAGTTACAAGTTACAAATGACAAATCTACAAAGCCCCTGAATGCCAGACAAGGAATAATGAATGGATGGAGACTGATCAAGGAGAGATTCAGCCTAGAAATAAGTAATTTTCTGACAGAACAATCACAGCTTGACTTGAGAAGTTGTGGGAGTTTCATCACTGGAAGCTTTCAAGAAAAGACTGGACTACCATCTGTCAGAAATGGTGTAGGGTCTCCTGTTGGGGTGGGGGGTTGGGCTAGATGACCCATAAGGTCCCTCCCAACTCTATTACTCTGTTCTGTTGCTTTTTATCAAGTGGGATCCATTCTATGCCTTGGTCCAGCTGCCATCAGTTCTTGCTATGTAACCAGCAATTTCCATTTCCATTCTTTCACTCTTGATGACATTGTATGTAATCCATGTGTGGGTCTTTCTATCTTGTCTTGTGATGCTGAGCATGTATCTTTCCATGGCTCTTTGCACCACTCATAGCTTTTGCATCGATGGTAAGGTTATTGTCCATGTTTCACCAGCATATGTTAGAACACTGATTGAAAACTTTTCAGGCATAAGGGGAGGTAGTTGAAAATTATGCTTAGGGGCAGGAATATTGTAATCCATCAGTTTCTCTAGAG